>NC_056737.1:427615053-427870053 GCF_019279795.1 Protopterus annectens
CAATAAAATATCAGTTTATAAAAAAAAGTTAAGAGACAGGAATTCATTATGAAATGAAGTATTAAATGTCAAGATATTTAAATTCTCAATAATCATCAAGCACCTAAGGTACAACTTTAGCAAACACTGAAACAAAGTGGAAACACGTAGGTGGAGGTAGCACTAGTAAGTACAAATATGTCCAAAACAGGCAGAAATAAACAGAAGCTTGGAGTGTATAAACATATTGCATGATGGGTGGTGGGTGTTATATGTATGCTTGGATGGACTGTTGGATAATAATTAGAGTAAATGTCTACATAAATTATAAAGGAACAGTCTCAGGATAAGCCAGAAGCAGCAGATGACCAAAAAGAGACTCTTCAAAGAAATGTCATCCAAAATGAGAACATTTCTTTTCTTTTTCTTTCTTTCTTTCTTTTCTTGAATCTTCATTTCTTAGACATTATCACCTAGTATGAAAGAAATTGAATTTAATACAGATAACAGTTCAGGGTTAGATTGCAGCAAAGAAAAATTTACAAACAATGTAAAGATAATATATCTATAGTATTTCAGTTTACATTTGATTCCATACACGAAGTCCACTATACCTGTGTTAGATCATACCATCAAACTGTAAGTTACATGTCATTTAGTTTTCTAAATTTTGCAATGTAACTTGACATTTTAATAAAAAGATAAGGAAAACGTTTATGCAGGGTGAAGTCTCCTACATCCTCCATGTGGGAGACATTACCCCCACACCATCTTTTCTTACATATACCAAGTCCATGGTTGCACAACAGTGCAAACATGAGAAACACCAGCTCACACAAATAAAGTGCATGTAGTTTCAACCAATCACAAACAAGCAAACAAACCTGATGAAAGACTGCTTGATGTAAGTACACTTGTCTGAGTGTAGCACAACCACAAAGGTATAGTACCTTAACCAAGCTAAGGGTGTGGAAGCATACACCTGTTACTACTACTCTAGAGCCTGCTTCAGCATTGCAGTTTGTTTTCTGCCCACTAGAATGAGTGGCGTTAGGGACCAAAATTTACCCACAAGCATATCAGCTGCTCAGTCTGTGACCCTCACTTCTACTGCTCACTTCAATAGACAAGACTTGGGACTAAAGGAGTCTACAGTGGGCTGTGGTAGTAGAGTATGACCTTTAAGGCTGTGGGGACAGAAGGACAGAAAAAAAGAGTCAAGCAAGATACATAATTTAGGGTCCACTTGATTTGGCTATTGTAGTAAACATCAAGTACGCAAAGACCTGCCATTTTTGTATCTGTAGTTTACAGCTTGGTTCTTAAGTACTTTAGATATAATCAATTGATGTTAATAACAGAAAGACTCTTATAAAAGTATAACATTTGGGAAAATTGCTTACTTTCATCACTCACTGGCTTGTTGCTTTATCGGCAACATATATGTCCCCTTGCCTGATGTAACATCAACTTGCATCTTGCACAGGGGTCTAGTTGGCATTAGCTGTTGCATACTCCTGTATAAAATTTGCAGTAGCTCACACCATCTTCAGTTTATCTTGCTCCTTCATAACTTCTCATCAGTCTGACATGTTTCTTATCTCAAGCAGTTCTTTAATCATTTTTTATCAGGCTTTTAAGGGTTGCTAAGTAGAAGAAGGTTATACATAAATACTATATTGTTAACTTACATACACACATACACAGTTTATGAAAGTCTGAAGTCCTAATTTCCTTCCTTCTGTGCAAATTCAGTAGATAAGTCAACTGTGAATGCGGTAGGCAGATAGCCCCAGAAAATGTGCCTGGCATGTGCGTGTATTTCTAAGGGCCGGCTCACAATACCAAAAAATCATGAGCTTTTTGCTAACTTTAACATAGCAAGCAAAAACAGATGCCTAGAAGCTCTTTAATTCAATCATTAAAGATAAATTAGAAAATAAAAAGGTCAGGAAGGAGGAAGATGCAACAGACTGACTATAAGAAATCCTAAGAAAATGGAGAGTAATACAAAAGGGAATAATCATAGCTTCCATTTCTTTATCTTCTTTATTTTTTAAACAAGAAACATTTTTATTATACAGGCAATCTTATATTTATATAAATGAAAATAAACCATATCGACACAATCTCGGTTGCAAACATCATACATTACAAACCATGCCGACACAACTGTAGCTGCAAACATTATACATCACATATAATATATGAAGTCATTGTCAGTCAACCATTACATAGCTCATTCCTTTCCTGCCTTTTAAACCTTGTTCCTCCTCTGCATGAATTGATCCCACACTTCCCATTTTTTCTATGTAATTTGCTCCTACCCTTTTCTAAAGATCCCAATTCCAATTGTTTTAACTTTGTTAACTATCTTTGCTACTTCTAGTAAAGTTGGTTTAGACTTTGATTTCCATATTCTAGTAATTGCTTTTTTGGCAGCCATCATAATTAGACTCAGCATGGCCTTACTATATCTAGGCAATTCCGATTTTGTATCATAGCTTAAAAAATAATTTCCTTAGTTACACCAATTTGCACACCCAGTATCTCCAACAGAGCAGTCTGCAGGGAATCTTTAAAGTCTGCCAACTCATTACACTCCCAGAAAATATGCTCCCAGGTACCTCTTCCCCATCATGCATCCAACATTTTCTGTCTACCTGAGAAAAAAATCTTTGGAGTCTACTTGGGGTATAAAAATACCTATGTAAACACTTCCAAGCAAAGATCCTAACTCTTCTACACTGTGTTACATATTTGGGAAACATACACATATCCCTCATTGTTTCTTTGTGAATTGCTTATCCAATCTCCCTTTTCAGTCTTTTCTAACCTGCTTTGATAGATTCTTATAGTTATCATGCAATATTTTATATGCTATGTGATGGACCCTCTTTACCCCAGGGCAGTAACTAAGGAGCCTCAATCCTCACCACTGTGTCTGGTAAGGAAGCATCACTGAAAGCAGGGTTAGAAATACACAATTTCCCCTAAGGGTACACAGGGAACAGGCTTCAAACCTGGGACTGGACTATATCCTTCACTACAGGTCCCCAAATGAGTCACCACACCAACAGCTGCAGAGCACTATGTCCCAGTTCTAGGTATCTGACGCGCTCACTCTTACGTATCTGATATTCACCATACACACACTCTGCGGTAAAACTGGCACAGATTAACCTGTTGTGCCCCTTTCCCGAATTACAAGGTAATGGCTGCCACCAGTCAAATACCACAATACCCTTAAAAGGGGTGTTCAATTATATTGGGTAAAATAGATGTTGATACAAATGATAGCAGGTAACCCCAAGCAGTAAGGCTTTTTGGAGTGGCCTTGGTGTTATCACATTAAGCATAAACACTCTCCAGCTATTAAAAGTATTCACTAAATAACCAGCCACAATAAGAGGTAGTAAAATATTTAATAATAAATAAAAGGATTTAAAACATGTAAATACTGAATAACTAATTCCAATAAAAAAACAGAGTTTCACACACAGAAAATATGGAAACAACACTGTAGGGTAGATCTCACACTGATTTTAGAAAACCTCTAACTAACTGTTGTTCCGTATTTGAAGATTAAATGTCCTTATCTAATCTAAGTAACTCAGCAAGGCAAGATTATAATCCTACTTCTGTAAGGCAAGCGGTGGAATTATGTTTACACTCCAGGCTGTTGTCTGTCTTCAGCCCCTTGAGCAACTACTCTGGAAACAACTGGACTACTACTTCTGAACAGCTCTGAAAAACAACTGAATGAAAACTGAACAACTGACTTGGAACCTGCTTTTATAGCAGATTTTTTTTTAAAGTAACAGGAAGCTGCTATGAGAATTCTACTCTCTCATATTAGACTTTGAAAAGTAAACAAACAACTGCAGTGAAGATTCTATTCTCCCAGCTCTGGCACACAATGATATCACATTTACATCAGCTGACTCTGGCATAACTTACATTCAGAACTATCTTAAAAAACGTGCATTTGGTCAACGAGAAGAACATTGTTTGACATTCAAACATCTTGTATAAATCAAAGTGATAATCAAAAGGCATAAACTTTTTTACAAAATTATAGCTAGTCATGCTGGCATATGTAACATAGTATAATTTACAATTATTTGCATTTATTTACAAAACTTCAGCAAGTCATGTTAGCACAGATAACAATATCTGGCATCCTTGCATGCTTTACTAATTATTCCTTTCTTAATGGCGGCTTCTGTTCTAGATTCTACTAAAAACTCTACCAGGGCTGGGATTTCATTTAGGACACACCTATTTCTTTCTCTTTGCCTATACTCTGATATCAATCCTTGACAGGGGAGGCAATCTCTAATCTACAGTTCAAATAAGTTCTTGGCGTCTTCCCATTCTAGTACCTTTCCCTCTCTAGTTATTTGCTCCCAATACCTTGGTTCCTTTGCCAGTTTTCTCCAATAAATTCCAGCTCCCTCTTGTCTATTGTCTGTATCCCTAAATACAGTCATCCCTATTGGCAGAATCTCCTTTCTCCATTTCTGTGTTGGTTTAGTTCTTAGAATACTTTCTGCTACTTTATGAATATAATATTCTGTATGATTATTGTTATTCTCCTTAAAGGTCTGCATCCAAAATCCCAGTCTCTCCTTGTTTCTTGAGCTTCTCCCCTGTTTCATCATCATCATCTCTTTTCTCTTTGAGTTATAGTTTTCTGTGTGCTCTATATATATATATATATATATATATATATATATATATGTATATATATATATATATATATATATCAGCCTTAACTGTGATGCTTTGAAATACCAGTTCAAATTGGGTAATCCCAATCCATACTGTTCTATTTGGAAGAATAAACCTTTCCCATTTGACATTTCCCATCTTCTCCTTCCAGATAAAATACTTCAGCTTTTTATTAATTGCTATCCACAACTTCTCCTCTGGTTGATAAAAATATGCCTCTGAATTTCCTTTAAAGTCTCTCACTCAAGGGAAAAGCATCTTGCCACTAATCAGTACAAGGATATAGGAAATCAAAGTCCCCTAAGCTTATAGAGGTATTGGTAAAGTAGGACATAGAAGGTAAAAAAGGAAACATTAATGATAATTTGAAGGCCTTTGGATAAAAATAGCTCAGTTTCACTGGAATGGGAGGCACTTATGGTATACCACTGCGCTGAATGGATGAAAGCTCTTTCATATGGGAACACAAGAGTGTTTGGTGCGTCCACCAGCGCATTTGTCAGACTAATCAAAGCAAGCACTTTATGCAGGTACTTTCAGTAAACTGCTCAAGCTGACTGAAGCATACCGTCTGAGTCAGTTAACAGAAATGGATAGATGTATGTATATCTTTTGAACTATGAAATGGCATAAGTTGCTGAAAGGAGAAAAGACTGATATATTCACATCTAAACTGACTCACATATCTTATTCTTGTAATAAAAGGAGGTACACTCCCCTGCCGATCTGAGAGACTTGTACTTGAGTAACCACAAGAAGTAAACTGTAGACAAACCAAAAAGTGGGAGATACAACCACCAGCACAACGGACTGCTTGAAGACACAAAAACTTTAGTTCTGTTCAACAAAGGTTAAGTGCTTTCATCCCTCAGTATTCCTATTTGGATTTTGGGAGTTGGCACCCATACCATCAAAAAAAGTAAATGATAAAAGAACAATTGATATGGGCTGCAAAAATGGTTAGTCAGGACAAAGAATTTATGGATGAAATACAGTTTATTTTAGGACTGTTTGTTAAAAGGGGCTACCCCATGGCCTTATTGAATTTAATTAAGGATGAGGTAGTTATAAAAATGCATGGATGGGGTATATAAGTCTATTTTAGATATTAATGCCTGTATAATTATTATATCTCAAAAAACAAACAATAATGAGGAAAAAGAAGATAAAGGGTTGAGTTTTATCACTACATTTAATAAGGATTCTAGTAGTGTGACCCAGGTTATTAGGAAAAAGTGGGAGATTTTAAAGTTAGATCAAAATGTGGTCAATACGGTGGGTAATGTACCAAAATTTGTTTATAGAAGACATAGGCCTTTCAAAAATATATTAGAAATGTATAATAAGTTTGATGAAAGTAATACTAATAGAACAGCAGGGAATTACAAGTGTGGAATGTTTATATAATGTCCCCACATTATTGAGACTAAGGATAGCTTTAATCTGAATGGTAGGGATATATTTATTAGGGATCATTTTAACTGTCAAAGTAAGAATGTGGTCTACATGGCAAAGTGTCAGAATTGTCCAGTATTCTATATTGGGAAGACATGTAGAGGTTTTAAAGAGAGAATGTGTGAGCACCTACTTGAAATTAGGAAGAATAAGTTCACTAATGCTTTAAGTAGGCATGTACATTCTCACAATGACCACACGTTTGGATTCCTAGTATTACAGCAAATAGTCAAAGATATGCAGGATAGAGTATTGGATGTTTATTTAGATTTGTGTGAACTCAAATGGCAGTTGCGGTTAAATGCAACAAAATATCCTGGCATTAACGAACATGTTATTATCACTAGTGTGCTTAAACTTAAGAATATTTCAGGTTAATAAGTTAATATTTTAACATAAGATTTTATCATTATTATTATCATTATTATGATATCATTATTAGTATCATATTACTATTTTATTAATTAATAATTTTTTATTTGTTAATTAGATAATTGATTGTTGGTTTTTAATTGTATTTAAGGGCTGGGTTGGTTTAAGGTAATTTGTTCTGATGAAGTCCCTATACCGAGAGATGAAAGTGCTTAACCTTTGTTGAACAGAAATAAAGTTTTTGTGTCTTCAAGCAGTCCGTTGTGCTGGTGGTTGTATCTCCACTTTTTAGACTTGGATTTGAACTAAAACAATTTTATCTTTGAGCCAGACATTGATATATTATTTATTTATTTATTTACTTATTTATTTACATTTGTTGACTGGGAAAATCTGACTAGACACAGGTCCATTTTCAGTGGAGGCCCGGGGAGAAAAGCTCCACAATAAAAACATTTAAAAACAATAATTAATTACAAGTTACAAGAAATATAGGTAGGTTTTGTTTAATAATAGTAGTAAACAGTTATAGTACAAAATAAAATTAAGTATTTGATTAAATGGTACAACACATATCATTATCTATATTTTATATATATATATATATATATATATATATATATATATATATATATATATATATCACCAACAGTCGGTTACCCCCCAGTTCCTCCCTGAAGACAGTATATCAGGGGAGACTGTACATTTACTGAAGGTTTGTGTCAATGGAATATCAAAAATGGCTCTTCTTCCAGTAAGTGCTGTAACATATGTGAGGAATATATATCCTCAGCCTTGCACAATACCTTTCTTTTTTTTTATTATTTTAGGACATTCCAAAATCACAAAGGGCAGCCCCTTATTTACAGTTTCACAGGAACCATACAGCTGACTAAGAAGTGAGCAGACTCTCACAGAACAGTGGATCCATAATCTGGTCTCACTGATTTGATTTTTTTTACAGTAACTGAGGGTAGGAGGAAACTAGCTTTGTATGCTTTACCGTTGACAAGAAGTCAAAGATTGAGGTGGATCAATAGAATATATACATCAGTAATGCTATCTGTGCTTTAACAACTTGAGCAGTGAATGAATGAGGCCTTGCAGGGTCTGTCTGAATGTAACACTGAAAACAAAGCTTAGAAAGTATATGCAGCTCCAAACAGAATCGGTACTCATGTTACTCAATGAATCTATGACAAATGCAGATACTGCAACCAATCCTGATGATATCAAGGTGTGGTTAATATTCCTATTTAAATGATTGTACTGTAGCACCTGTGTCTGTGTCTGGCTCAGTAACCTTTTACCTACCTGCAAATTACATTAAGTTTTTTTTTCAGACTACAGTTAATTTCAAAGCAAAGGATTCAATTCCTGGCACCATCTTAGACTTCACATAACACAAAACATATCTTACACAAACATGAATCAAGTCTTTGTAAAGCAGTTCCTCAAGGCTTGTTGTAAGTTAACAATTGCAATGTTGGGGTTTACATGAGAAGAAAAAAAAAATGTTGGGGTTTACATGAGAAGAAAAAAAAAAACAGTTGCTGCTAAAAAAAAAAAAAAAAAACATCCACTGAACCAAGCTACAGATCCACTGGAACATTTTATTTTGGTGTTATCTGAAATAGAAAGAGTTTTAGAGGCAGACATAATAGAAAAAAACTATTTCAAGTTTTTTTTCAATCACTTCTCCTCTGCCAGTCCTGTACATCTCCAGCCAATGGGTGCCTGCAGAAATGCGCTGTAATGCTGTGTAACTGAGAGTTTCAGAACAGTGGAGCTACAAGCAAGAATGCATTGAGGGGGGTCTACCTGGACTTACTGAACTGTAAAGTACCATTCATGATCTGCTGCAGATGATTTTGACCACCACCCAGTATACCACTGCACTGCATTATTTATTTATTTATTTATTTATTTTGCATTTGTTAACTGGGTTGGTCCGACTGGGTTGCAGAGCCCTTTTTCAGTGGAGACCCGAGGAGAAAAGCTCCACAGATAGACCGATACAAAAAACAAACATCATACATATTAACATACGAATGTATAAATACAGGCAAAAGAAAATACATATTTATAAAAGAAGATGTTAGAGTACAGGAGTAATATTGAGGTTTCAGACAGCCTTGGTACATATTAACTATATAAAATATATAACAGAAAAAGTTAGATTCCATCTAACAATTACCTTCAGAGAGAAATTCATGGTTTGTAGAACATCATAAGGACCTAAAATGAAAAGATGAGGTAAAGTGAAACAGCTGCGAAGGGAAGGGGAAGAGGAGATGGAGTAATTTCGGTGGGAGTGGGACAAGGGCAGGTCCAGGATTTAGTAAATAGGTCCTTTAGAAGTTTTTTGAAGTTGAGGAAGTTGCTGTTAGTTCTTAGAGCAAGGGAAAGTTTGTTCCAGGCAGTGGTGACAGAGTGGCTGTATAAAAGCTTGCCAATGTTTGTATTAGGTTTGTAGATGTCTAAGAGGTGTAGGTGTGTGCTGCATAGTTTACACTTGGGAGAGTAGTGAGTGATGAGGTCCGTGAGGGCAGGCCAGAGGGGGGATTGTTTTAAGAGAGATTGTGTAAGGTGGAGTTGGGGAAGTAGGAGTTGGCTATGGAGTTCATGCCATTGTAGGTTTTTTAAAGCTGTGCAGTGGTGAGTGCGATAGGGAAGGTTGGCAGCGAATCTGGCTATTTTGTTACAAGTGGTTTCAAGTTTATCAAAAAGATTGGATTGAATGTTAGTGAGAACAGGGGCTGCATAAAGTAAGGTTGTGAGAAGGAATGTCTCTGCTATAGAACATTTGATGCTATTAGTGAAGTATTTTTTATGTCTATATAAGAGACCAAGTTTTTGGTGGGTCTTTTTGATGGGTTGCTGAATATGTAAGTAAAATGTTAGTTTGTCATCTATAATTATGCCAAGTTGTTTAGTATGTGGTTCTACAGAGATAAATCTATTATTAAGAGAAGATACTGTGAAGGTACTTTTGTGTTGCTGTAGACATTTGGGGAGGAAGAGCAAATGTTTTGTTTTTTTAGGGCTGAGAAATAGTTGATTATTGGTCAGCCATTTTTCGACTGAAAAGAGGGAATCTTAAGTAAGAGCAAGGAGGTGGGGAAGATTATCAGAGCACAAGATAATAGTGGAGTTGTTGGCATATTGTATTAGTGATGACTTTAGACAGGAAGTGTGTAGGCTATTTGTAAAGATATTAAAAAGGAGAGGTCTAAGGATTGACCCTTGGGGGACACCTGTTTGGTTAGGGAGGAAGGGGGAGAAGGCGGAACGCCATTTGATGGCTTGGAATCTGTTGGAGAGATAACTTGAGAACCATAGTATAGTAGAAGAGGAGAGGTTTAGAGAAGAAATTTTGAGAGAAGTAGGTTATGGGCAAATGGTGATAGATCAAGGAAGAGGCATGAGACTAATTTGTTATTGTCCTGTGCTTTGGCAATAGTCTGTGTAAATGAAATGAGAGCTGTAGAGATGATATGGTGAGGATGGAAACCATGTTGGGTGAGTTAACAAGTTGTCTTGTATGATGTGTTTGTGAAGCTGGTTATGAATATTTTTTTTCTAGAATTTTGGATAAGGGGGATAGTATGGAGATAGGTCTGTAGTTAGTTGATTCAGCTGAATTGCCACCTTTGTGGAGGGTTATGACAGGTTTTTTTCCAAATGTCAGAGACTGTGTTCTCTTGAATTGCCCTGTTTACTAATATGGAGACTGGATGTGCAATAGAGTTAGCTGCAAGTCTGAGAAATAGAGGAGGTAAGTTGTCAGCAGAGGGGGATCAAGTTTTCAGTTTGGTAAAAAGAGATTATGCAGTTGGAACAGGTTTAAGACAGAACTGGGTGGAATTTGTAGAGATAAAATGATCAGAAGAGGAGAATGAGCAGCTGTCAGGTTTAGTTACATTTTTTATAGAGTCATTGAAGAAGGAATTAAGAAATGAAGCAGTGTCTGTTGGTGAGCTGCTAGGACAGGGGCTGGGTGTTTGTTAATACTATTCCAAAACTTTTTGGGGTTGGAGTTGTGGTTGTCTAGTGGTTTGTGGTAGTATTTTTTTGTCCAGATCAACTTGTTTCTTGGTAAGGTTCCTAAGTTCTCTGTAGGTTTGGAGATGGGCGTGGGAGTTTGATTTTTTTCCAGGTTTTCCAGGCGCTGTCATGTTTAAGCATTAGCTCAAGGGTTGATTAGTTTAACCATGGAGTAAAGTTTGTTTTAGGTCTTATTTTCCTAGTGGGAGCTAAGGAGTTTAGGATATGCAGAAAGGTGCCATTAAATTTAGAGACAGCCTCGTTGAGAGGGAGGGCACAGAGAAAGGACCAGTTGATAAAGGAGAGAAGATTACTGAAGGTATCTGGGCAGAAATTAGATAGATTACGGCTATCTTTGTTTTGATGTGGTTTAAGCAGATGCGGTGAGTGTTGTATCATGTGGGTAGGGAGATGATCAGTGATGGAGTCAGGTAGAGTGGTGACATTGTGATACAGATTCGAGTTTGAAGTGAGGATCTAGTCAAGGGTAATGCTGCTGCTCTTAGTGTTTTTATTCATGTGGGTCAGAGAGGTGATGAGTTGTCAGAAAGCAAAGAGACTGATGCTAGTATTAGGCGACTAGGAATTAAGGGAGTTCCAGTCAATACTGACATCACCTAGGATGAGAGTCTCATAGGAGATGTTTTGAGATGTCCAGTAGAGAAAGTGTTTGACGGTAGGGATGTTGTTGCCAGGTGGGATATAGATTGTTACTGTGGCAAGTCTTTTGTGATTGTTTAATTTACAGTTAGCAATAAGAATTTCAGCTGGATGAAAATTGGGAGGTGACATAGGCAGAGGATATTGAGAAAGTTTGGAAGAGTAAACAATAGCAACACCACCACCTCATTTCTTGTGCTGATTGAGGCAGACAATGTTGCAACCCGGGGGAAAATTTCAGAGTCCATAACATGGGGTTGTAACCATGTTTCTGAGAGGATGAAAATGGGCTGTAGAGAGAAGTAAGGGCATGGAAAAAAAGTAACTTTGTTGGCAATGCTTTAAATATTGAGGGAGAGTATCTTCAAGGCTTTGGGGAGTGAGGAATTTGGATGGGGGTATGGGGGTAGAGAAAGAATGGTCAGGTATTGTAGTGGAGGTGTTAGAAGGGAGAGTATGGATACCTGGGGTTGGAGGGTGGGTCAGGGTTGGGGTGGATATCATTGCCCCATAGAAGGCTTGGAAAGGAGGGTTTGTATGCTGTGGTAAGGGGATTATAGAAGAAAAGTTTGGGTTTAGGTTTTGTGGGGAGAGAGGGAGGAAGAAGTATTTTAAATTTATAAAATAGAGTTTGAAAGTGAGTAAACAGTGAGGGAGCTGTAGTGAAGTTAATAGAGGTATTATAGTAGTGCAAATGTTGATATAAATGTTTTTGCAGGAGGTATGTGCTCCCCCTGCATCCCAATCATTAAATATGCTGTTTTTGAGATTGCACAAACATGAAGGAAAAAGAGTAACCGTATTTCCTTTTCTTCTGAGTTGGTGCAGCCTCTGAGGTACTATATACAACTTTAAATAGACCTGAAGTCTAACTCCGCGTAGAGGAGTGCAGGGCATAAAAGCCCTCCCTCATGTAAACATATTTAAACACTGTAATAGCAAGTTTTGATACTCCCTTTTTATTCAATCACAGTCATTTTTTTCTAAATTTTATATCAAGACCTGAAATTTCAGATCTTGCACTTATAATAGGGAGCCCATAATCACATAAACTTCAGATTATGATTGGAGAGCCCTTCTTGAATCCCTTTGTATGCAGTGGGTCTGCACTATAACAGAACTATGGCTCCACGTCATTATGGCATGGTTGAAAAAAGCAACCTTAGTTTCATAAACATTCCAGGACATTTTTTTCCATAGTACTATTTCAAATCAGAACAGACAACACAATAATGAGGTACACCAATACACAGAAAGCAACACATGCACAATACTTCTGCAGGAAAGCCACACATTTTGGGGAAAGATCAATTCCAGTGAAGCAATTTAAGCAGTGGATCTCCCAAGGTACCAAACCACTCTGACAATTATGATTTTTGCAAGAATATATTTTTTTGTTTTGTGAGTGACAATTAAACAGATCAGTGCATCACTACATGGAAAGAAACTTGTAAACTTTGTAATTAACTGTATTTCCTTTCTCAGGACAATATTCGGCTTTGGTTTTACTGTTTAATATATTCACTCAGAGTGCCTGGAAAACAAATGTTTTCCTTTTGCCTGATCCAGTTGTCTGATGCATGAATTCTTTCCCCTTCCATGAATGCCAAAAGATGCCACTGTAGGCAAAGCTGGACCATGCTTGATTGATCTTAGTAACTCCCAAATGGGCCAGGAACCCACAGTTTAGTCTGTTACTGTAGCACTGTTACCCACAGGCTGCTAGTGTTCATATGTCTAACACAACCCAGCAAAGTTTTGCATCCCAGTTTTAGATCTTTAAACTTGTATTTGTCATTGCACCAGGTCTTCTGTTTAGGTTTTTTAGGTTATGGCAGAGCTAGAAAATTGAAATCACAAAACAATTCTACTAGAATGACAGCAAGCACAAGTCGGGAACATTAGTGTTTAGAGCTTTCATTCCTTCTTTATTATAACTTCATCAGAAATGTTTGTTAAAACTTGCATAGTAAATTTAAAACCCAAGTAAAAAGTCAAGTGACCTATTTTAACAAATTGGTGTAAAAGATCAATTTATGAATGAACAAGTACTTAAAATCCTTTGACTTCCAGAACCAATGAACATCAAAAATTAATTGGTAAATGTAAAATACATTTAAGATACATGTAAACCTCTGGTAAAATATAACTAATAAATAAACAACCAAATGAACTTGATTGTTAAATTTAAGCAAAATTTATTGAATGTTGTTGAATTGCTAGCAAAAAGCATTTAAATTAATACATTCGTTTAACCCTGTTTTTTTGTCAGCAGCTGACCATATTTGCCATTCGGCTTAGCGACATTCTGATAAAACATTGTAATTTCCAATAAAGTTAGCCAAATCCACTGTGTCCAACACAAAAAAGTTAAACTTCCTAAAGTCCTTGCAAAAAATTGCATGCGTCGCTAGGGGATTGTTAACATTCTTCTCCCTTATTGCCAAAACAAGTTCGTAAATTCTTTTAGCTAGCTTTCTGATGGTCTTCCCTATATAATAATGAGGGTGTGTATCACAGCAAGCTAAATAGACAACATCACAGGAATTACATTCAAATCTTTCTTTAGCAACAATTATTTTACCGGCTGCTTCTACATGAATACTGGAGCTATTCCTAATATACTGACAGTATTTGCATTTCCCACACTTAAAGGTCCCACAAATGTTTCCAATAACTTGAAATCTTAGATCTTTCCAACATATTCTTAACATTTGTTGAGTTTTTTATATGTGAATAGTGGCTTTTTGCCTAAGACTTCAGTCATTTCCTTGTTTCCTAAAATTATTTTCCAATTGTTGCTTAGAATATTTCTAATGACAGTCATATTAGTGGTGATGGACAATGGGAACACCCTCTATATTGTGTGCTTGATGTATTACTAATAATAACCAGATTATTTATGTGATCTGTGGTTTTGTTATGGGGGACGGAATTTAAAATGGATCTTGACTTATTCTGTCTAAGTGTGGTTGCTTCTTGTATTATATTTCACAGCAAATTTATTTGATAACGCCTGCTGAGGAAAAGAGTTTTAAGATGTTCTACTTCTTTAAAAAAGATAGTGTCTTCACTGGTGAACCTGCTAAGTCTAGTAAACTGCACTTTTATAACACCTTTTTCCATGTGAAAAGGGTGTAGACTTCTGTGGTGTAAATAGTTATTAACAACTGTTTCTTTTCTAAAGATTTTGCTGGTTAGTTTGCCGCAAGGTTCTTCCACACTTATTGTAATGTCAAGAAAATTAATTTCTTTACCCATACCACTAATAGTAAAATTTTAAAAAGTGGTGTTCTTGTTCACATAATCAAAAAAAAGATAGAAATTCTTCTTTGGTCCCCTTCCAAATGAAAAACAGATTATCAATAAAGTGCCAGTAAAATAATATTTTTTGTAAAACATACGAGTTTTAATGTAATTTTGTTCCCATAATGCCATCACTAGATTAGCAAATACAGGAGCCAACCTGGCCCCCATTGCTATTCCTGCTTTTTTGTTTAGAAAGTCTTCCTTAAACTGGAAAAATTATTACTTAAAACTAATTCCAGGAGTACACATATTGAGTGCATTTCCAAAAGGGGTAAATCTAGTCAAGTATTCTGTTACAAATTCAATATCAATGTATTGATAAATGCACATGTACAAAGAAACCACATCTATTGAGAACAAACAATCATTGTCTGTTTTGTTCATTTTTTCTAATAACTCTAATAGGTGCCAAGAATCTTTGAGACAGAATTCTGAAACTTGTACCACTGGATTCAGTAAATGATCTAAAAAATTGGAAATGGGACCTATCTTGTAAAAATCCTCTGCTACAATTGGTCTGAATGGTGGAGTATCACAATTTTTATGGATCTTAGGGATACCAAAAATCGGGCCATCTTTGGTTGATCTATCTTCAAAACAATGTAAGTATCATGATTAATAACATCTAGACATAATAAATCAAAAAGGATGACATTGATGTTGGTAAAATGTTTAGTAACTACATCTCTAAACACCTCTTTGTAACATGAATCATCTGCTAAAAGATTTTAGATGGCCTTAATGTATTCTTTGGTATCCATAATAATTACTGTCCCACTCTTATCAGCTTTCATGACCCGAATGTCCTTGTGGGTAAATGGTTGTTTCAGAGCTTGCTCTCATTACAAGATAAATTGTAGAATTTTGGTTTGAGACCCAAGCTCACTCTTAGGCTATTTTCACATGCATCATGAAAAGTCTGTAATATACTGTGAAAGGTGGGGTTATAAGTAGTTTTATGGAGAACCCTTTGTTAATGTTGTCAGAGGAGGGAATATCCTTCAATAGGTATTTTAAGTTTAGTTTGTGGATATAAA
The DNA here is from genome assembly GCF_019279795.1 of Protopterus annectens. Taxonomy (NCBI): domain Eukaryota; kingdom Metazoa; phylum Chordata; order Ceratodontiformes; family Protopteridae; genus Protopterus; species Protopterus annectens. The sequence goes on from NC_056737.1 coordinate 427,630,647, forward strand.
GTTTCAAATCCACAAGGACATTTGTCATATTGGCTATTTGTATGGGAATGAAAGTAAAACCTTTACACAGGATGGAAAGGTGGTCATCATTCAAATTTACTTTACTAAGACTGACAATATCCTTTGTGTCAATCAATTTCTCCTTCTCCCCTTTCCTTTCCTCCATCCTCAACCCTTTCCTTTTGGTTGCCACTGAGTAGTCATTACTACTGTTGGGGGGGTTCAGGATAAAAGGGGCAGGTCATAACACTGAGGGTTGCTCTCTATTGTTCATGGTCAAAACTTGGGTCTGTTCTCTCGTATTGGTGGAGTGTATATTCAGGCCATTGTTAACATGATGAATTTTAGTCGGAGCTTGTGGTTAAAATCGTTCTGAAATATGTTTTTCCTTTTTTAAAAAAATACATTGTACCTGATCGATAGTCTTCTGCATCTTGGAGTAATTTTTTATACTTTTTGTTGATGATAGTTGACACCAGTCTACTAATGTCATAATATAGACTTCTGAATTTCAAAAAATAAATGTTATTTGTAATAGAGTCATTAAGCACATAAATATTCTCTTCCAACAATTTGATTTTCTTTTGATACTCCTCTACTAAAATTTTCATCATAGTGACCCCAGTATTGTTAAAAAGTTTGACCAGGTTTTTGAATAACTTGTCCCCTGGCTCTGCACCATACGGAAATTTGTAAATCCTTAAACTGAAGGGGACATGTTCTATCCTGAAGCATTCTTGTTAATAATGACTCTCATATTGTAGCATTTTAAGCTTAAAAATCAACTTTTCTAAAGAAAATATGTCATTCTTACAAGAACTGGGACTATTAGAAAAATCAACTTCATTGCTACAGGCTGTACCGGAAGAAATAGTCTGTGATACTCTGGTGTCGGAAAACGGATTGACAACATTGGTAATAAGTTCATTGATATCAGTGCTCATACCTGGCACTGCAGCTAATGAATTATCAGTCTTTCACCAGCACGAAAAGTCTGTATTCCTTCTTTCACAATGTGGAGAGCTGTAGTTCACATTCTTGCTGTGCACCCTCAAATCTTTCACAGTTTGGTTGCCGGTCTTCATGTTTTCTAGCAATCCACATACTTTGGACACAACTGAGGTTAATTTCTGAGTTAGTAAAATGATTTCTTCAGGAATCATATGGGTAGAAAGGCCCAGGTTTACATCCTGTGATGATAAATCCATGAAGAAGCCTGCCATTCTGCAACTAGAAATGAACCAACTCAAAATGCAGCATAGAAACTCAAACTATGAAACCACAAAATGATTCTACTAGAATAACAGCAAGCATGAGATTGGGATGTTAGTATTTAGTGCTTTTTTTCCGTCTTTATTATTAGGACTTCATCAGAAATGTTTGCTAAAACTTACATAGTAAATTTAAAACCCAAGTAAAAAAGTCATGTGACATATTTTAACAAATCAGTGTAAAAGATTAATTTATGAAAGAACAAGTACTTAAAAATCATATGAGTTCCAGAACCAATGAACATCCACAAAAAAATAAAATGTAACTAATAAATTAACAACCAAATGAACATGATTGTTAAATTTAAGCAAAATTAATTGACTGTTGAATTATAACCTCTGTGCTAGAAAAAAAGCATTTTAAATGAATACATTTGTTTAATTCTGTTTTTTGTCAACAGCCAGTTGTATTTGCCAGTCAGCTTCCTAGCATTCTAATAAAACATTGTAATTCCCAATAAAGTCAAATCCACTTTGTCCAGCACAAAAACGTTAAACTTAACTAAAGTCCTTGCAAAAATGGCATGCTTTGCTCGTGCATTAACATCTTTGTTCCTTATTGCCAGAAAAAATATTTGTAAGTTCTTTTAGCTAGCTTTCTGATCGTCTTCCGTATATAATAACTAGGGCATGTTTCACAGCAAGTTAAATAGATAACACCACAGGAATTACAATCAAAACTTTCTTTAGACTAGAAAATCATATATTCATCATTTGTTTATTGGGAAAGCCCACCTGGGCAAGTAACCCCTTTTAAGTGGCTGTAAGAAGTATAGCTGTGAGTCAGTCTGGTACTGTTCCAAGTGAAATTTACATGACTGAAGGTTATTTATCTATCTAAGGTAGAGAGAGTGGAATGAAATTACAGACTTTGGAAATTTAGTTTGAATAGAGTGCTTCTCCAACAGCAGTGTGAGCTTAAGGTCCTAAGAATGCAGTTGTCTATTTGGGGAGTACTGCTGTATGAGGATCTTCAAGGCTGGGCATTATGCTTTGTTTGTATGTAGGATTTTAGATGACCATTAGTTGATTGTCCATTGTGTACTGGGATTAATCAATCTAGTTAAGCTTTTTGAGGACAGGCAGTGATGAAATCTTTGTGTGTGATAGCAGCAAATCTAGCCACTTTACTGTAGCATGTTTCTCATTTATTTTTTATATTAGTTTACAGGTTGGGGAAGATAGCAGCAGAGTATACCAGTGTTGGAAGAAGATATGTTGAATCAAAAGCAATAGTTTTTCTAGATATATCAGTGAGTGTCTTGTTCTGTGGAATAGATCCGCTGTGGTGCAGCGGTAGCGTTGTTGCCTCACAGCAAGAAATTCTCCTGTTCTATTCTCGGCTGGAGTGCAGGGAGTGCCTTCTGTGTGGAATCTGCATGTCCTCCCGGCAGTTGGGTGGGCATTCAAAAGACATGCGTAAATGGGCGTGCCTTCGTTGAAAGTTGAATGTCGAGCTGGCACCTCGGCGTTTATGAAAATCTACTGCCAATCATTAGCGGACCAGAGTTCAGCTGTGGTGACCCCTAACCGGGAAAAGCCAAAAGACAAACAAAAACAACTTGTTCTGTGGAATAGGCCAAGTTTCTGATGAGCCTTTTTGACATTTGCTGGATATGTATGTCAAATTTCAAGTTGTCTACAGTGATTCCTAACAGTTTTGTATTGACTACCAGCACAATCCTAGTTTTATTGGCTGAGGAAACAGTGAATAGTGATTTTGTGTCAGGAAAAGACTTAGGAGTGAATAACTTTAATTTTTCTGATTTAAGAGCAGGTGAGAGCTACCTTTCCAAGATTCAATAAAGTCTATACTCATATACATGAAAAAAGAGGTTTACTATGGTTTATGCGAACAACATTCTGTTGGCAGCACTGCTGCCGAAAATCAGAATGTCGTGCAAAAAACATAAATTGATGGGATAGTTGAACACACTTATGCGAATGCTGTAGTGCATTCACATAAGTGTATTTGACTATCTGCATGGAGATTGTGGTACAGTGGGGATTGGAAATTCATCCATATCCCCACTGTAGTGCGATCTCGGAGTTAGAATATACTAGTAGGGGGTGCATGGGAGGTGCAGCTTGCCCCCCTGCAAAAATGTGATTTGTCATCTAGGAGTCTGATTTACATCAGCTCCTGTACGGCTATCACGTGATGGTTTCGGCCACAATGTCGACTCAAATGTGTCGATCATTTGGGTCGACATTGTGGCAGGTCAGAATTGTGTTTTCGGGTTTACTATTCGTTGTTTCGAATGGCAAATGTTTTGCCGTTCAAACAAACAATAGTAAACTGAAAAAAGCTTAGTAGAACTGCAGTAGCAAACCCAAGAGGCAGTCTAGAGTCATCTGCATATTGAAAAAAAACTTTACTTCTGTAATTGCTAAATGTAGATTGTTAATAAATACATTAAACAGAATGAGGCCTTGTGAAACATGGACTGAGGCTGGGAGAAAGGAAGAGTATTAGTGTTGCCATTTGATAGCTTGAGTTTGATTTGAGAAATAACTGACAAATCAGGAGAGGGAGATACTGGGCAGTCCAGTTTTGGATAGCTTGTGAAGTTTTTGGTGATAGATGGTATCAAAAGCTTTTGATGAATCAAGAAAATGGGATTAGACTAGGTTAGTCTAGCAGATGGAGTAGAAGGTTAAGGCTGTGAGTTGTAGTTCCTCTGGTATGGGGTTTGATTGCTTCAGCCCTCATTTGCCATCTGTGAGGTTAACATAATGCTTAAGGTGTTTGCCTTACAGACACAAGGTACAGGGCTTAATTCTCACAAGGATAATTGCTAGGCTTAAAATGGCCCACAAGAGCAGTTAGCCTAGTACTAATCTATGAACCTATGAACCTACTGTATGACCTTGAGCAAGTCACTTAACCAGACATTTCTCCCATGTCATTCCTGAAAAGGGACTGTATGCCCTGTGGGCCTATGTTTTTGAGCAATGGGTATTACCATAGTTTCTGTTAATATTGATAGTATTAGTGAAATTAAAAGGAATAATGTGACCTGAAACCATGTTGGTTACGTGAAAGAAGATTTTTGTCAGTGAAATGTTTGAGTAGCCTTTTTTTATATACATTTTCCCAGAATTTTATATAATGAAAGCAAAATAGCTATTGGTCACTAACTGAAAAAGCATGTGGAGTTGTTACCTTTATGAAATGATTAAATATCTGATTTTTTTCCAGATGACTGGATGATAGTTTTTCAGAACAGATTTTTTTATTAGGATAGCAATATGATATGCGAGAATATCTGCAATGGTTTTGATGTTCTCTGCAGGGAGATTATGAGCTGCAGACGTGGTTGGTTTTAACTTATGAAGGAGATTTTTAATAGTGGTAGTAGGAACTAGTGTGAAAGAGAGCATGTTTTAATTTGTTTCCTGAGGAGGGAGAATATGGAGATATCTAGGTATTTTTTCATTAATGAGAATTTTATTAGACTTTCGGCTTTTCCTGGTTAGGGGTCACCACAGTGGATCACCGGTCCCCTATTGATTGGCAATGAATTTTTATTTTGTCAAGTTGCCAGCCTGACTTCCAACCTTCACAGAAGGCACACACACTCACACACCTACATGCATGTCTTTAAAGTTCACTCAACTGCAGGGAGGGCATGCAGACTGCACAGAAGGCGCTCCAGCCAAAAACTGAACCGGAGAACCTCTTGCTGTGAGGCGACAACCCTAACCACTGCACCACTGCAGGTCTTTTTTCATTAATGAGAATAATTACAGATACAGTGACTGAATTGACAGGCAATACTGTTTGTTTTGTTGTTAGTAGAATGACTTGGTTGGGAGACACAATCATAGTTGAAGAGGCTGTGCACAGATAACAATATGAGCTTAAGATTGTTTTGATGGATTTCCTATATGGCTGTGTAGAAGATTTTCTTTTCAGATTTAACCATGTACTTGGTATGGTTTCTGAGCTCTATGAATGTTTGTAGATTTTGCTGGGTTTTGGTCTTCATCCAAGTGTACCAGTATTTGTCCTTGAATCTCATGAGTTGTTTAGTGGCTAAAGATAGCCAAGCAGCAGAGGTAGATATGACTCTCTTTCACCTCAGTAGAGCTTGTTCATTTAGAATATTTAGGAGCATTTTGTTGAATTCTGATATGGCATTATCAACTGGAAGTATTTTTAGCATATTCCAGTTAGATTTCTACAGGATGGGAATAAAAGTATCAGTACTACATTTTTGGTAATTTGCAAACTGTGTTATAGTAATTCTGTTTGAGGAGGCAGTTGTGGGTCTCTTATCGAATGTAGGAAGATTATCACATAAGTTTCCTGGCTAGGTACCTGCAGAGATTATTTTATTTGGATCTGATGTCAGGATTCAGTCTCAAATTGTATGCACTACTAAGTACCATCACTATGTTTATTTGGAGTCTGAAAAAACTGTATAAAGCCACATAGTTTTAAGGTGTTTAGGGGAGACTCATATGAGATTGTGAACTACTCTGTTTAAATAACCTAGGATGATGATTTTTGAGGGATGTTAAGGTCATGTGTTAGAAGAAGCCCAGGTGAGGAGATCTTCATCAGTAAAGATGTTGTTTCGAGGGGGGGTATACAGCAGCAATGCACACACTTTTGTGTCTATTCATCTTTAGGAAGAAAATCAGAAGTTTAGTGTTACTGGAAAGGGAGAGAATATGTTAATAGAGGGAGAGAGAGAGAGAGAGAGAGAGAGAGAGAGAGAGACAGAGACAGAGACAGAGACAAAGAGAGAGAGAGTTCATGCATAAATAAAATAACAGCCCCAACCAGGAGATAAAAATGAATATTTAATCACCTCAGGCAATGGCAACATGATTTCAAGGAGTAAAACACAAGTCACAAGACTAACAATATATGGCAAAACTAATTAAACTACAAACAGAATAATAACTTAATTAGAAAAAAATCCATCAATTGATTAAATATTTCCAATTACATTCATTGTTTAACCCCCAGGTACCAAAATATTATGTTTCAAAATATACAAAGCTTCCTTATGTAAGAGTTCATCTTTAAGGGTAATATTTTCACCCAAATTTATTGTTATCTGTTCCAAAATACAACCCTTTAATAAGGATGAGTTATCCTGATGATATAATTTAAAGTGCATAGCCAAAGGGCTTTCCATGCATTCCTTTTTAATGCCCCTAATATGCTCTTAGAACCTTAATTTAAAGACCCTTTGACTTCCCCCTACATAAAATAAATTACAGGGAATTTCAAGACACAAACTATACCCTCAGTATTGCATGTAAATTCACTAATAGGATCAAATTTGATGTTATTCATTTTTGGAAAATAATTAACTATCTGGTTACAAACTGAATATTTGCCACACTTAAAGCTGCCAATTTTTAGAGAAAATATTCTCAAAAATATTAACAACTGGAAAATTGATATTACTGTGAACTAATATATCAGCCAGACTACAGCTTCTCTTATAAGAAATGTAAGAAACAGGATTTATTCAACCAGATCAATCTCAGTTCTTAAAAAGAAATGGCCAATAATATCTCAATATTCTGGCAATTTGTTCACTAAGAATATTGTATATAGTAACAAAATAAATATTTGTTATTTTATTCACTTGCTGTTCATCCCTATTAAAAGTACTAGGGGGGACTATGCATAATAAGCAGAAAATGTCTAAATTATAAAAGAAATCCTAGCTAAAAAAGGGTGTCTTTCATCTTATTCTGTTGTTTAATATATTCCTATCTAAGTTTGAATTTTTAATATTATGTTTTCATACAACTTTTTGCAGGGATTCCATAACTATATCCCTGTTATAAGCCACTACCAATAAACATCTTGGTCATTTGTTGGATTTCAGTATAAAAATTCTAATCCTCCTTACAGAAATTCCCCATAGGCTAATGATGAAATAAGGTGGGGAGGATGGCAGCTGTTCACATGCAAAAATAATCCTCTGTCACCCAACTTCCTATGAATGGAAGTATAAACTGTTCCACGATCTGAGTTTAAGATCTAAAAAAGATACTTGTTCCCTCAGTTGCAGGCCATCAAATGAAAAATTAAACCTTTTATTTTGTAAACTATGAACAAAGTCATGAACAATGTCATACTCACCCTTACAAATAAAATTCAAGTCATCAGTATTATGAAAATAATGAAAAACATGGTGTTTAAAAAAAGTATGTTGCTATATTCTATTTCAGACAAAGCCATAGTAATGTTTTTATACATGGAGGCAAAAGAAGCCCTCATAGCAATGCCCTGAACCTGATGGATGGTGCAGTGGTAGTGCTGTTGCCTCACAGCAAGAGGCTTTCCGGTTTGATTCTTGGCTGGGGTACCTTCTGTGCAGAGTCTCCATGTCTTCCCTGCTTTTATGTGGGTTTCTTCCCACGTTACAAGGGCATGGATCTGGAGCATTTTTCCCTGGGCCTCCGCTGAAAATTGACTTTGTTCCAAGTCGAACTTTCCTGGTTAACAAATGTTAAATAAATAAATAAATAAATGATAAATCTCATTATTAAAGGTAAAACTATTATTTTCAAAACAAAAATGTACCAAATTTATAATGTAACGAGAAAGAGGACTATCTGCTAATAAATAGTGTAAAGATTGTATCCCATGTATACGTTGAATGTTAGTATATAAACTTTTGATGTTAAGCGTTACCCAGTACATGTCAATATGCCATCTTAACTCAACTATTTTATCCAAAAAATCCTGTGTGCCCCTAATATAGGATGGAAGATTCTTAATATATGGAAAAAGATAGTCATGCATAAAAATTCCAATATTGTGGAGAAAATATCTTCAGGCAGATACAGTGTGGCGACCTACTAGGTTATTTAAAGCTTTGTGAAATTTTGGCAAACAATAAAAAGTAGCTAAACAACACTCAGAAATACTGATGTTTTTGTCCACATCATTCTTAGTAAGATAATCTAGTTTTTGCCCCTTGTTCAACAACTTCTGATATTGCACTAAAGTCTTATTATACCGTTCAGTACTAGATCTTTCATATACATGGCTGTTCTTAAGATGGTTATAGCACATCTGAACATATTGTTTATAATGAATTATCACAATCTTATTTCCTTTATCCAAAGGCTTAAGAATTAGCTCATGATTGTTACATAACTTTTTCAAAGCCTGCCATTGTTCTTTAGTTAAATTATAATATATATTATGTTTTTTTTCAAACAAATTCAGCAAACAATCGTTCAACAGTATAAGATAGTTCATGCAAGTTTGGGGTAGGTAATTGACACTCTAACACCTTCTTTTAGGAAATTTTACAAGGGCATACACAATCTAAAATCACAAGAACACAACAACCATGAGACACACATTATATCACAACGTTTATTCATACCATTTGAAAAAAAAAATAAAACTGACAAATGATTAATGATGGGAATTAAAAATAGATATTATACTATTTGAAGAGTTTGTTTCAAAGATCAACTGTTATAGTAACTGTTTGATAAAAATATTCTTTTTTTTTTCACAGACATATAAAAGTTGGTTGAGATTCATTTTAATCCAGTTACAGATTTTGCAGTACTTGTTAATACTATCTTCAGCCCTTTGCTCATACTATTCTAAGGAAATTTTCATGTACTATTTAACAAAGGGACTTTAATCTCTAGCCAATAATCATATGGTTCCAACTGACCAGTACTTATTTATTTCTGAAAACAGGTTCAAACTGTATCTGGCCTTTTTCACTGTTCTTCTGTCACATGCCAGTTCTTTTTCCCCCCTCTCTGCACCTGACCATCATCTGCCAACAGCTGTTCTCCTCTTTTATTGGGTCTACCGGACCAACCTTCACCTCCTGTCCTACCTAGACACCCATGACTCTGTATCTACTACCTCTGTGGTCTGGTCTCACATACTCCAATACGAACATTATATAAAGAAGAAAAACCCAAGAAACTCACCTTTAACAATTTTGTTTCTTCTAGTTGTGCAACCCTCCATAAACTTCAGCCCCTCTCGTACAAAGTCATTGATATCTTGTAGCAGAACGTTTAAAATAAATGATGTTTTGATATCTGATAGAGCAGAATCCATGGTGAACAGTAATGATCCCTTATTAAGCCCACCACTGAGTAACAGCTAGCATGTCTCTCTAAGAACTTTCTACAGAATTCCAGGCATGGCATTATTAGTGCTGTTCACAGTAAAGGATGGCATGACATCTTCCTACCTCTGTTACCACCTTTGCTATGGTAATCAGTGTTCTATCAGCCTTCACCACAGGCCTGTCATGCTGCAATGCATGCATTAGTCAAGAGATGATAATCACTCACAGATGTTTTCTTTTTAACCTTCACCTAGATTAAATATTTCTTGCTTTTGCATTTTTTGAAATATCTTCTTTTTTAATATTTTTGGGCTTTACCCTCATAACGACCATCAACCCCCCCTCCCCGGTTACTCTATTGACCTTTTCTTTCCTCACCATGGTAACAGCCTCCTGGCCTATCTGGCCCACAGATGGTGAAAGTTAGGTGCACAACAACAGTGCTGCCAATTACTGTGACGGAAGGGATTTATTTTGTGTTTATGCACACATTCCCATACCAAGGCTTGGCTTCTGTAAATTGCCTGCTAAGAACAGCTCCATGCATGCAACCACACATAAAGCCTTTGATTTATGGTTCTATGTTCCACTAGGCAAGCAATCAGTTCAGAGTCCTCTACATTCTGCAGCTTTGGCCTTCCCCTCTGAGGTGGGTCAGGCAGCAGTTTTCCATCAACCCCCCCCCATTCCAGCTTCTCTCCAACCTGACCTACTACTCACACCTTGGTCACCTGGTGCAAAGCTGCTAATGAAGCTGGCCTATCATGTGAAAAATTTTGTATTCAATTTTTAAAAATAAGATCACAACAACAATGACAACAAACAATAAAAGATACAACAGCCAGTGATTACAACGTATGTACTATTCAAGAAAGGGTATATGCTGTGGATACATAAAAATAGGATTTCTGGATAAATTAATAGGTATATAAAAATAGTAAAATTATCCATGTCTATTTTTCTTAAAGAGATTCTTAAACTAATCAGTAAGTTTAAGAGTATTTAATAACTTCTTGGTAGCATTTAAAATGTTAAATAGACGCATCCTGAAAGGATAGCAATCTGGTAATTAAAAGTCTGCTGCAATATCTATCAACTTTCTCAAAATGATCTCAAACAAATGCAATACAGAAAAATACTAGGAAAAATGTCATTAATTGTAAGGTTATCAGAGGGGAAAAAAACAAAAAAAAATGATATTTGAAGCTAAGAAAGTGAGATCAATGTGTGCTGTAATTGGGGAAGAAGGGGCCACCATCCAAAGAGTTATGGTAAATATCACAGTGTGAGCATATATGGTATATACATTACAATTATAATTTAGTGAAATGAAATGCAAATATATGAAGTTCAGAGGTAAATAGGTTTAAGACTGATGTATTAATTGGAAACCATTTGGTTGAGACATAATAATTCATAATCGCAAAATTCCTTGCCTCTGAAATGTATAACTTTGCACTTCTTTGGATCAAATTAGTGGTAGTGTATAACTCACTCTTTGCACTTTACTACTGTGTTATCTGTAGATGATATAGTTAACATAGAGCTAGCTATGCTACATTTACAATTTGACTTGAAATCAGTAAAAGGCAGGCTATCAAATTATGGTGAAAAACAAATGAGAGGGTGCATTCAGTTCCCTAGTTTAGGTACCCCTTTCCTAGCAGCACCTATGGCCATATTTACCCAATGGAACTATTGAGTTTCCCTGGAAGAGTCTGGAATTCTCTGATTTTGAATCCACTCTTCTAGGTATGATTGATTAGCCAACCCGTTTGGGTGAAATACTTCTCCAGTCATACTTAGCATGCAAGTCTGCAGCCAGGATTTTTGCTACAGTATACCACCTTGTACACCAACTTCCAGAATGTATCCCCTCTTAATCTGGACATCACATCTTTCCAAAATTGGCAACATTGGCCATACTTGTGAACTGACAGCCTTAAACAAAAAGAGTAAAAAAGCTATCCAGGCAATCTGAAAAATAAACCATGCAACAATGTATGTAGCTCAATATAATAAAACTGTGGTAAATATGCCAGTGCTTTTCTTAAATTAAATTGTACAAGATCTCACTAGGCAAAGCAAATAAATAAAAAAACTACATACCTTGACATATACATGGCATATGCCTGGCTATGCCCTTAGTTAAGAGAGACCATCCCATGCCATTCCATCATCAGCAGGTTGCTCATTAGGATTAAACCATACATTGCTAAGTACCACATAGAACAAGCTATGTTGCATTTACTATTTGACTTCAGATCAGTGCAGTGAATATGAGAGGGGCTAGGCCTCATTAGATTAGTCACGTGGAAAATTCTAGGGTTGAAGTGTAAGTGATATGAGAAAACAAGATTTTGTCTTTTTAGTAGGCCACATTGTATATGTCAAGGTATGTAGTTTTTTTATTTATTTGCTTTGCCTAGTCAGATCTTGTACAATTTAATTTAAGAAAAGCACTGGCATATTTACCACAGTTTAGGCCACATAGTACTGCGGTGGTGGTGCTGCGGTAGCATTGTCACCTCACAGTTAGACATTGCCCGCTCGATTCTCAGTTAGAGCGTCTTCTGTGTGACGGCATGCGTGAATGGGCGTTCCTTCGTAAAACTCTACTGCCAATCATTAGCAGACCGGAGTTCCACTGTGGGGACCCCTAACCGGGAAAAGCTGAAAGACGCAGTAGGCCACATAGTCTTTTGGGTTGGTAGGGGAAGGTGCTCTCAGCTCTGACTACTTATGAAAAATAGTGATGCAATAGTTATGGGAAGTAGAAAATGTTTCTGAGTTAGGTAACTGTAGGTGCATTCCCATGGTAAAAAAAAAGTTCCTGTACTGGGATCTTGGTGACAAAATAGTACCACTCGTCTTTGGTGAAGAAGGCTGTGAGTTTTTTTCCCACATGAGGGAGCTGGACATCTGACACTGCAGTGCAGCATAAGGGTGTTGCCGCACAAACTGAGGTCCCATCTGCCTGAATTGGTGGCAGCTTTGTTGGATGTAAAAGATTCCATGGCACCTATCGAAAAGAGTAGAGGAAGTTCAGTGATGCCCTGACCACATTTCTCTTAGTGGTATAAATACCACCTTGGGATCTCTCTGAGGCCTTGATGCTTACCTCTAATTTGTAGTCTAGTTCTTTTCCTTCATATGGAACTGTCTGGTTATAGATATCATCATACCTCCTTCTAATCCAGCGTAGGCTCCAAGTACATCATCCTTAGTTTGTCCAAATAAGTACTAGGGATGTGAAGAAGACATGGGAAGAGATTGGTGATGTTTGTTTCAATTTGCTAATGTTTCAGGAGGTGAAAAAAGTGGTGAGAATTATTTGGTAAAATTCCACCAGTCTCAGTTGTATTCCAACTATTGGGTATGTTTTGTTTCAGATCAAATACTCTTATCCCAAGCTTCCTTGTTGTAGAGACTTTTGATTATCAGCCATTAAGTGTAGAACAAAATGCTGGAAGCAAGTCATTTGCCTGGATTTCAGTCTGTGGAGCTGTGGAGACAGTTGATCTTTAGGTATTATCTCATGGAAATAAGTGATTCATTTGGTGACATATGTGCTGTCAAGAATAGACAAGGATGAGGCTGTTCTTAAAAAAAGAATGAAAATCTTATAAATGTAATGATTCCCTTCCTCTAACTGGCTGACCTTAGGAAGTTTTTTAAGTATGGAATTATACATCTGTGTGTCTGCTGGTTATCTGCCAAAATACATTTTCACTGAGTAAAACTGAGGCATGATTGACAGAAAATACCCTCAGTGATCGCAATTGCTTGAAACAACTCTTTACAAGCATTTACTAGAGCTCACCTTCTAAATGAAGCAGAGCCGTACGTTATAACCGTGGTGTAAATTTGTGTACATCTATCTAATCATCAAGACTTGACGTGTAGTGGCAATGTATTCCACAAACTGTAAATACTTAGAATTGTGAGTTATCTGTCCAGTGGGTCTTGCTTATTTCTTGGTGTAGATTTAGGTCCCTTGAGCCTGTCTCTTGCTGCTCGACAATACAGTGTGCCAAGTTTAGGGACAACGTTGTATTTACCTTGTTGAACAGCAATACTTTCTTGCAGCCTCTGTTCATGCCAGCAGTCCATTGAAACGGGGCTTCTTTTGCTGTTTTCATTCATTTTTTATAGCTGGCTCTGTGCTGTTGTCTTACACTTCATACAGTTCTGAAAGGAACATAAGGTTCAATGTTGCACCAGAAAAGTTTCTTGAGGCTAGCTTCTTTTTCCCCCCTTTTTTCTCCAGGATTGCGTCCAAATGTAACAAACTGGCTTTCATTTGATAAGAAAACACCTGCAATCTTGCTGTTTATTAGCAAAGAATGTTTTCCAGGACATAAAAAACTCAGATCTTATAAACAGAATTTAATTACTTCACTCAGAAGATAATCAAAAAATAGGGTTTTATACAGTCTTTTGAGTACAACAAAGCAATTCTTTCAAAAATGCTGTATTCTTGGTTATAGAGTTCTGTTTTGCTTTAGTCAAGAAACTGTCATAGGGAAATTACTATAGTCCTGGGTTTGAAAATAGACTACTATTGGTTAAACACACGCACACACACACACACATACACACACACACACACACACACACACACACACACACACACACACACACACACACACACACACACACACACACACACACACAAGAAAATAGACTGCTATAAAACATTTGTCTCAGTAAAAAAAATCAGGGTCTATTTTAAATCATCGAAGGGTCACTTCTGTGAACCTCCATTTGTTGAACCAAAAACAGTGAATTGGGGCTTTGTGCTACTGTTTTGAAAAGTTATATGCTGCTGTAGTGGAACAAATAAAACTGCAGGTATGTGTCTTACCACAGTTGCCTTAGCATAAAATCAAAGTGATGTTTGATTTTTGGGTCTATGTTAAGTCATTGAAGGGTCACTGCTGCGAACATCCATTTGTTGACCCAAAAACAGTGAACGTTCACTTAAGCAAGCCTTCACATCAGCAAATGTTTTACACAGGAAATGGAAGTAGTTGGTCTGCACCCCCACACACACCCAACTATATATATATATATATATATATATATATATATATATATATATATATATATATATATATATATACATATATATATATATATATATATATATATATACATATATATATATATATATATATATATATATTGAAAGTTCAAAATACTGAAAACTCAAAATACTGAATTTCATAATATTGAAAAAACTACAGGATACTAACACTTACTATACTCCACAAGAAGTACACAGAGAAACAAATAAAAGACAAAGCATATTAGTTTACTCCAACTGGGCAAGCCCCCCTGCACCCCCCACACCCCCTGCTATTTAAATATATCAACTCAGAGAAAGCTTTACTACACCAAGATGAGTTATGTTGTTGTATAGCAAATTAAAAGGGAATATGACTAAGGTTACAACAGGCAGTCATGAAGCACATAATGGTATGTTTGCCATTTCCTTCTGTGGAGTGCAGTTTCGGAGTTGATATATTTAAGTAACAGGGGGTGTGGGTGGCGCAGTCGTTGTGTTGGAATATTGTAAGTGTTTGTGCACTCTGTTGTTTCAGTATTACAAAATTCAGTATTTTGAGTTTTCAGAATTTTGAACTTTCAAGATTTTGGCTTCAGTATTTTGAATTTCAAGATTATGAGCTTTCAAGATTTAGAAGCGGACCTATATATATATATATATATATATATATATATATATATATATATATATATATATATATATATAGTTGGAGGTGTGTGGGGGTGCAGGCCAACTACTTCCATTTCCTGTTTAATTCATTTGCTGATGTGAAGGTTTTCTTAAGTGAACGTTTTCTGTTTTTGGTTCAACAAATGAACATTCGCTGAAGTGACCCTTCAATGACTTAACATAGACCCAAAAAACAAACATCACTTTGCCTTTATGCTAAGGCAACACTGGTAAGACAAGTTTCTGCAGTTTCATCTGTTCCTCTACAGCAGCATATAACTTTCCAAAACAGTAGCACAAAGCCCCAATTGTTGGTAAATGTAAAAGATTCTGGTAGTTTCCACAAAGGCTAAGGCAACTTCCAGAAAATTCCAGCAGCTGCTTGTTGTATCCGAATTCCAGTACATTTAAGCTTTTTCACCTGAGAATTATCAGGCAATGCCTCCCTGGTAAATTCTGTTAGTACACAGCTATCCCAGTTTTAACTGAGAACTGTGGCCTCATTGCCATCAGCTGAAAGGCAGAACTTACATTACATTTTCCAGATTTCTTAATTTTGTTCCAACCCCCACTGAGGAAGTTCAGGCTTTGTTAAGTGTGTTAACTGGTGTGAAGCAATGATCCACATGGACTATTTTTAGGCCTGCAGAAAATATGAGACTTACAAAATATAAAGGTACATTGCATGTAAGAAGGTGTTTGACCAAACCAAAGCAAATGCTGATATGAGGTCAATGATGCAGCAGTAACAAAGCTTTCAGAAGGAAGCAAAGTGCATAAACATTATCATGTATCATACATACAACATTTGCAATTGTATAGGTTGAGGAAAGAGAAGGGAAAATGGGAAAGGGAGAAGGGGGGAGGTAAAATAGGAGTAAAAGAGGTGGAGGACAAATAAGGTGGTTGAAGATCATAAAATGTAAAATATCTTGTGACTGAGAAGTAGATAAGTCAGAGCTAAGACATACGAAGCCCCCATGCCCACCTTACTCTTGTCTGCTAATTCTAATCTTGCCGCAACCCCATCCCTGAACATTTCCTTAAGAAAAAACACTTTCCCTAACAGTACCACTGAATTAGACACTCAGACGCAAAACACGCAAATACACTCTCTGAATCCTAGACAAAGCCCTAAAACTATCCTCCCCAGCCCTAAGCCAATCCCAGACAAAGCCCTAAAACTATCCTCCCCAGCCCTAAGCCAAAAGCATGGACACACACACACACACACACACACACACACACACACACACACACAGAGCCCACTTTCCTACTACCATGATTTTATTGCTGCAGTTCAAGTTAGCAATGCACTGTAATAAGCACTTTCCTTTCATACTTACTAAAAGACAGTGAAGATCAGACTGTCAGATAATGTTGATTTACATTTTTAAAATGATTTAATAGCACATAAAACCAGAACTTTTATGGGGAATTTTGTAGACTGGCTGTCAGGAACTATAAGACATTTTGGGCTAGAGACAATCCAGTTCTTACCAAAGGCATTTCAACCGAACAACATTAAGTGAAAAGACAAAAAACTTTTACAGTACATTTTTGTTCTACAGCCAAGGCAAGGTTTGTATTTATTTTAGAGCATATTATTTCACATATTTATAGGATCATAGAATCACAGGAGATTAATGGCTAAGGCCCTAAAGCCTTTTTCAGTCTAGCCATTTATGCCCCAAATTTCCCAATTATCAATGACTATGGGATAGAACAGTTTTATATGCCTGTGATATAGGGCATTTAGAAACTGCCCCTGCCCGTAAGGGCCATAGGCAACAAATCCAGGGGTGAATTTGCGATTTTCCCAGGCATTGGCCCAATTTGCATTTAAATAGACTTAGGGAAGAGCTGTATTTCACATGAATGAGGAGTCTGTTCCAGCGAAGGGGTAATCTCAGAGACACATACCTATACCTCCAACATGTTTTGTTTATGTCAAAGACGAGGTTTAGATCCTTTGATTAGGTAATTCTAGTGCTTTTTGTTTTGAGAATGTGTAGCAGATCCATCAGAGCTGGATCTGAGAATGCCTTGTAGGTAAGGCATAGATTGCCTCTCAGTATTCTCTGTGAAACAGAGTACAGGGAAAGGGCTTTGAGGCAGTCCACATAGGATAGACTATTTATACCCTGTATTCTTTTAGTGGGGAACCTCTGTGGCCACTCCAGTTGTTGCATTGTACTCAATTATTGGTCCAATGAGGGCTGAGTATAATGCGAGTATGATCTCCTTAGATCTGAAAGCCATAGCCCTACTTATAAGTTGTGCCATGTAGAATGATTTTCTCACTACATTGAACACCTGGTGATCAAAGTTCTGTTTACTGTCAATCTAAGTTCCCAAGTCCCTTATCCTTGGGTCTACTCTCAGTGAGGCGTTATCAATGCTGTAATTTGTAGGGGTACTCATCTTCTCAAAGAGTATAAATATGCATTTTTTTGCATTGAGTTTTATGCCATGGTTCTGACACCAGTTATTTGTCTGTGTCAGACCATCCTGGAGGATATCTACATCTTTGAGGGATTTATTGATTGCATCCGGCTTGCAGATGTCAGCAAATTTGGTCAGCCAAATGCCCTCTACATTTGTCTTTTCTTCACAGAAGTATATTTCAGTGAGGAGAGGTCCCATTACGGAGCCCTGTGGGACACCACTAGTAACAGGCCTCTAACTTTATGTGTCTTATCTGTGAGCCATTTGAATATTCATTGGGTGACACAGGGATTTATGCCTAAATTTGTGAAGTTGTCTATAATACTCAAGTGAGATAATGTGTCAAATGCCTTTGCAGGTCAAGGTAGGCAGTATGTACCATTTTGCCCTCATCCATGACTAGTGACCTTCTTGAAGAAGTCCACCAAATTTAGTAGGCATGACCAGCCCTTGACAAAACCAAACTGGGATGGGTCCACTGTCTGAAGATTTATCAAGGAAACATCAAACCAGGTTTCGCTCAAGAAACAAACTTCAGTGCTGACCAGCACTGAACAGTTCTTCAGTTCTTTGTTAGATTGCTGTAATACTGGGATTGGGGAATATGCTCTTTCCCTTGTATTGGGCAACCTCAGAGTTGATATATGTATTTAATTAGCAGGGAGTGTGTGTGGGGTGCAGAGGACTACAACACATCCAAAAATGTTGTAGTGTTGCATGCGCCAAGGTTATATCTCACAACATGTGTACTGGGCAGTCAAAGTTTTTTTTGTCAACACTTAGTTTGTCGATCTGCTGAAGTTTTTGTTAAATAGTGTGGGAAGAAATAGCCAGGGAATTGTTATGGCTAGGCTTGTATAGGCCCTAGGGCTGATAGCCTAGTACCAACCTATGAACCTATGTATAAATATATATATACATATATATATATATATATATATATATATATATATATATATATATATATGTGTGTGTGTGTGTGTGTGTGTGTGTGTGTATGTGTAGATATATATATATATATATATATATATATATATATATATATATATATATATATATATATATTTAGAGATAGAGATGGAGAGATCTACTTTTCCCATGGTGGTCCAGGACCTGCCATGTATTTATCAGATCATAAAATAAAACAAAAATTAGGTTTAATCCAGAGAACTTCATAGAGATCACACATTTTCCTAGCTTCAGTTTCAACTACTTCCACCCTTCTAGTTTATGGAATTATTTTGCTGTTTTCTTGTCTTTCTTGCCTCTGACAGCTATGAAGAGATCAGTAACAGTCTCGCGTCACCTTAGTCTTGATTAAGCTAAATTGTATTGCATCCCTTTCTAAAGCTAAGTAAGGCAAGATGATGAAAGCAGCTGTAATCTGCTTCCCTGCAGCTTACCTAACATTATGCACTCTGAACTTTAGGCAGTAAATCAGTACCTCAGTCCCCACATGTCACATATCTCACACTACCTTTGTGGATGTCAGGAAGGGAAAATGAGATAGGGTGCCATTACTGCTGTGGATAACAGAATGCAGGTTCTTTTTGTGAAGATGAAATTAGTATAGCTGACTCCATGAATCAACACAGCAAACAATGTTTAAACTGCATTTGTGCAGTATATACTCCCAAACTCTCATGCGTCGTGAGCTAGATCTTTTGAACTCTCTAGTTTCTTCTTATTCTGAGTTGCACTGCTCCCAGGGTAGGGAGAATCTTCCTTTAAAACAGAACAGCTGATTGGACCATTTCTGTCTTTGCTGGAGTTCGCTTAAGTTTTCACAAATCTGTGACTTCCAGGCTGATCTAGCCAGGGACTAACTGTATAGGCAAACGAAGCAAAGCCAGGAGCCCAGGTGAACTTTTTTCAGTCACTAAATATGTAAATATGATCTGATAATTCCGACTCAGGTTCCAAAGTACAAAGCTTGTCACTTTGGCCTATATGATGTATTGTATAATAATGACAATAACAGATCAGAAAATAACAAGTCTTTCAATTGCTGTGGTGTGGCCTTGAGAGGAGTTTGAGAAATCACAAATAAGATTAAGTTCAGTACAGAACCCAAGAAAACCCATGGTAATCCAGGGTTAGACCAAACGTATATAAAAGAACATACTGGCTGCAACTGCAGAAGACAAAACTCACCCACTTAAGTAAAAGCTCATAAGAGCTGTAAAGATGGCTTTCTATTGAACTAGAGGGTCCTAATCCAGTTGTCTCTAAACACTACTGGCAGGATCAAAAGCATTGCTCTGTCACAAAAATGTGGACACTGTATTTCATAATGTGGAACAAACTGGCACAATGTGAAACCCTTAGTGACAACTTTAACTAAGTGGCTGGCAAGATGGTTAAAATGGGTATTCCTGCTTACAAGAAGTTATGTTGATGAATTAGTGTGTGTGATTCTGTATTATATACCATGAACAAAGAATGTGTGACAGACCCTTTCTCTGAGGATCTGTGTGGAATGTGGAATTTTTAAGATTCAAAACGTGGAATGTTTCTCATGAGATACAGTTGAAAGGTATGGGTGAAATGAGCCGGGCAGAACAAATCTGTCTGAGTCTTAGTAAAAACAGCGAGGAGCTGCACAGTATTGAAATGTACATATTTAGCTATGCTATGCATCATATTCAAAGTCTTTGCACCTAGGTACTGATCTCATGTGGAGTTGGTGCACAATTTGACAATTACTTATGTCAGTGTATTTTCTCTGAAGCACATTATCTTGTTTTGGAAAAATGCTGTTTAATTTGCTAAAGCACATCTGATGCTAGCTGAATGACGCAGCAGGTAAACAACAAACCTACTCATTTCCTCAGAGAAGGAAAATCCACCCCCACAGTTAGAATTTGCTAGAGCATTTGGTAACTAGTAACAGTAGGTAAACAAATGCAGCAAATGGGGAGGTAGGAAGGGTTATAGAACATTGTCCAGATGGGTATCCCTCTCTAAAGAAGTCACCTGTTAATTGATTTAGCAACACTTGCGAACACAGCAGATAGTAATACTCAGTGTGTGTGTGTGTGTGTGTGTGTGTGTGTGTGTGTGTGTGTGTGTGTGTGTGTGTGTGTCTGTGTATGTGTGTGTGCATGCACATGTGCTGTCAGGCTGTGGCAGAATAAAACTAAATATATTTAATTTAACATATACCCATATAAAAGAAAGTGCTGTAAGAATGTAATTGCATCTTCTAACCACATCTAAGAACATGCTGATACATAGGTGTGCAAACACAGTACATTAAACCCATGCAAATGCAATGGAAATATAACAAGGGGACAACAATCAAAACCTGGAACCTCAGAATGTCCTTAACTAAGACATTGCACACAGCCATACTGTCCTCATTGTTAACTGCAGTTTGATTTAACTCCTGCAGTGACACATTCTCCTGAATGCTATTCATATGAAAAGTCACAGTCCTGAATGTCAAAGACTGTCATACAAACACCAGTATAACATCTAAAAAACATAACAAAACAAAAAACTCCTGCTGTGACTACGCCACACTATGGTATTGGTATATAACTACTAGGGTAGTAGTGCAGAACGCACAGGATGTTGTTTTCTTTCGGCTTTTCCTGGTTAGGGGTCGCCACAGTGGAACTACAGTCCGCTAATGATTGGCAGTAGATTTTCATGAACGCCGAGGTGCCAGCTCAACGTTCAACCTTCAGCGAAGGCACGCCCATTTACGCATGTCTTTCAAACGCCCATCCAACCGCGGGGAAGACATGCAGACTCCACACAGAAGGCACTCCCTGCACTCCAGCTGAGAATCGAATGGGAGAACCTCTTGCTGTGAGGCAACAATGCTACCACTGCACCACCGAACTCACAGGATACTTGCTTAAATAGTTTAACATCATGATCTGGCTGTATCATAGCAGCCGGTATCTATATTTCAATACTATGGGTATATTAGCAGTTTTGTATTGTCAACAAACTGAGTTTCACCTTCCAGGACTCAGAACATCCTTTACTGCCATTCCAATCACAAATGCTTAACATTAGAATCATCCTGAATTACTACTTCACTTTAGATACTTTTGCTGTACTCTCAGAATCAGACGAGAGAAAATGTGTGTAGAAGAACAGGTGGAGGAGAACTTAGGTATAACTGGTTGAGGCTGGACTTTGATCTGAGGGATACAGGCCTATAGTGGTGTAATGGCCTGCATCTCCATGGTGGTAAGAAAGACCCTAAGTAAAGGATTAAATGCTTTGTTAGGAAGCATGTAATTAGCACTCAAATGCAGTAAATGAGCAATGACAGCCTAACCCCTTTCTCCATCAAAAAGGAAAACAAAGATAACCTCTAATTATTAAAGCATGTGGAAAAGAAAAAGCAGAGGAGAAGAAGAAAAAAAACACCTGGAAGGTAAACAGAGACAGCAACAAAGGGTGTGAGGTAAATGAGGTAGTTATATCCGGCGACCTCAGGACAGGCAAGCAGTGGGAGAAAGAAATGCTGCTGGAACACTGGGGAACAAACGTAGAGTCATCACTGACTGAAAAGATGAACCTTTATCCCTCTTTACATGTAGGGTATACAGTTCTGTCTAGAGTTTTGCATACAGTTCTGAAAACCTCAGTGCAAGGTTACAAAAAGTGGTGGGATTATAGGCAGTTTATAATAGGGAAACTAAGAAATTTATTAATAAGAGTTCCCTTGAGCTATTTCAGATTCATTCCCATTCTTTAATACCTGTTAATGCAATTCAGGGTTCCAGGGATTTGGGGTTGCCAGAACATATCTTGGCGTTCATGAATGCATGACCAAGGAACTAATTCTGAATAGAATTCTAGCCCATCACAGGATGCATGCAATCACTCACTGTCACTCAGCACTCACACCTACAAGCAGTTTGGAGGAATCTCAGTTCAATTGCAGCATATCTTTTTGATATGGCAGAAAACCAGGTTACTCGGCAAAAACTCATTTGAACACAGGGTGGATGTGTATACTCCACATATAAGGCACTCCCACACAGAAGACACTCCAGCCCTGAAATGAATTAGAAAGCTAAGCTCTCTAAGGCAGCAGTGCTAACTCCAGTACCACATAAACACACACACACACACACACACACACACACACACACACACACACACACACACACACACACACACACACACACACACACTAGACATACACACACACACACACACACACACACACACACACACACACATAGACATACGCACACACAGACGCACACACATGCACGCACACACACACACAGACACACGCACACAGACACACGCACACAGACACACACACACACACACACACACACACACACACACACACACACACACACACACACACACACACACACACACACACACACACACACACACACACACTCTTTCTGATATAGCCATTTGCAGTATACAACACATTTGCTTATGCCCCTCATTTTCCTATAATCTTGGCTTTCCTTTGTGGATGAAGTTCAGAAACCCAGTGACTATTATTTAGTCCAAACTCCTACAGTGCTACATTGCAGAAGGACACAAACGCTGCAGTGCCATGTGTCCTGTGTTTAAGGCAAAACTACGTAAACTTATATAATGCTTATAGCTGTGCATTATGGATGGGCTCAGAGTCTACAGTGGTGCATACACCTCTGTTCAGTATAGTTATTTGAATGCCAGGAGATATATTTCAGATATATGATGTAATGTTGCTAATTTGCTAAGCCCTGTTCAGGCCATCCTTGAGCATTGCGTTTACTTCTGGAGACTATACAAGGAGAAGAATATCAGGTTACTGAAAGAAGTCTACAGGAAAACCATCAAAAAAGGTGTGGAAATTGAAGGTGAAAGGAAATTACTTCATGGAGCTGGAGCTCTTTTTACTGGAGACAGGAGAGACATGGAGAACGTGATGTGAATGCAGACGACCACATCAGGAAGATGTGAAACAATTCTACTGAACAGAAAGGATGAAGGATGTTGAATGAGTGGGGTCAGCCATCAAGTTGCAGGGGCTAACTACAACCAGGACCTCCCAATGTACCCTTTCAATGAGATGGCTAAGGACCCATAAAATGAACTTCAGTGGGTGGTGGACAGGGAACTCACAGCATTCAAGGGGACAGGAGACAGCTAGAGAAAGTGTGAGGGTGATGGTAGTGGTAGAGAGACATAGAGTGTTAGTTGCACTTAAATTTGCAGTGTGATATAATTCTATGGAAGGCTATGTAATTTCTTAAATGACAGTGACCTGGCTAATGGGCAGGTCTTTTGGGTTCAGTTTTATGTACTTTTGTGCATGTGTGACACACAAACTGAGCCCAGTGGATGGGGGTCTGTGTAAACTTCAGTAAGACCATCTGCATTCTGCATCATTAGTGACTGCTGGTTAAATGACATTGAGTGGGGGTACAGTCAGTACAGTGGATAAAGAAACAAAGCCCTGATTAAGACAGCAGTCTTCTGAGAAGCCATTGCCCAGTGCTTTGCTGCAAGGCTTGCCACTTGAGCTTGACTTGTTCAACACATCTGTGTTTTGTATAAAAGATGTGGCAAGCAGAATCTTTTTTTGACACTGAGTGGTGGGCATACTCCAATCTGGCCTACAAAAGCTAACCTAGTGCATAAATAAATAACAGTTATGGTTTAATATGAACACATACATTCTGGGGGAAAATCTGATCAATAATTTCAGGGAAAGGGACAATGCAGTTTAGAATGTGGACTACGTGAATTTCATGCTACAAACAGAGTATAAATCTATGCACTTGATCTTTCCCAGTATAAGCATAAATCCCAGTCAATAATACCTCATAAATATATTCTCTGTAATAACATTTGTAGCGGAGGCTGTTGTCCTCCTAACCCTTACTTAGTTCTTAAAGTAGGTTGGAGTTAAAGGAACAACTGGCACAATGTTGCAGAGAGTAGAGCTTACTGGCAATGTAAATTACTGATAAATTCTAATTAAAGAATTAAACAAATAGTAAATATTTAATTATCCATACTGCTTAATGGCTGAATAATTTTATGAAAAGCAGACAACCAAACAGTGAGCAAACTGGTTAGCAGAATTTATGCTATTACCATGCAGTTTAGACTATATATGTAACAACATGGTCTAGGGTTCTTAACAATATCGGCTAAGTGGAGTAGTTGTAGAGAGTCCTGAGGAGGATATATGGAAATTTATCATATCTAAATCAGTTACATAACACAGGATGAGCAACTGTTTGCAAAGGACATATGAAGTTGAGCTGTAGAACAAAAGAAATGGACTCAAATGAAGTAAGTGCCATTCTGTTGTCTAGGGTAGGTACTGAAATTCTGAGAGCGTTAATTGGCAACCTTAGAAAAGCAAGACTGTACATGCAAGTTGAGGAATATTCATCAAGCTCAAAGTTGCAGTACCCTAAATTATTATCCTTAATCCAAGGTACAGTGATTTCAGAGTTACTAGGATAGGTATGTGGTGCAAGGTTAAAGCTTCCCTTTAAAAATGCTTTAATAATAATAATAATAATAATAATAATAATAATAATAATAATAATAATAAATGAGCTCCAGAAGTCACCGTTTTTACATTTCAGTTTATTGTTTACACAATCTAGACCACAGTTTCGGATCATACATACATGATAGGGAGCTGTATAGGGCACTGATAAGGCTGCATCCATCATACTTTATATAATTGTAGTGGAAGGGTCTTCCCATGAAGCTAATGGCCTCTGTGCAGGGTATGTTTAGATGGTAGGGCAATGACTGGCCTGAAGTCTGAAGAAAGACTGGAAACAGCGGGACTGTAGATATTAGGGAAAGAAACGAAGCAGGTGGACATGCTAGAGACTTCTACACTCAGCGTGAGTACTTATGGATAGTAAGGAAAATAATACATGTCATCTGTCATATGTATATAAGTATTAAATGACACGAGAATTACCATTAGGTGTTGGGGTAGCATGCAACTGTTTTTTTTTTCTGGGTGCTTAGAGGATTTGATAAATGAGATCAATTTAAAAGATATAGTCAGTGTGGGAAAAGGGAAGAGTGTAAATTGTAATGTAGTAAATATAATAAATAGAGACATTTATGGTTTGACAGTAATTATTTTCAAGAAGCAAAATATTTTAATTTAAAATTAAGTGAATGTCTCTGACTGGGAAGATAATGTTAATGAATGTATTATGGAAAGCCGTGTAATAGAAAATATAAGGGTGCACGAGAAAGAGAGAGAGAATGAAAATGTCTTAGAGAATGATGTAAACCAAAGGGATTCTGGGAATGGAACTGCAGAACAGGCTGCAAGGTGAAGAAAATAATATGGCATTATTATCTGAAAATGGCCATGTTTTAACAAGTATTAGGTCTACAATTTTTGTGACAGAAGAAGATATAAGATACGAATCATGCCCAAGGAAAGAAAAATAGAAAGGTTCTATAGGGAAAAGAGAGAATGAAGAAAGAAAATGAAATGGCAGGGTTAGAAAAATAAAGGAAATGGATAATGTTTTAATTATATTTTAGATTTTAATAATATGTATTATCAGTGATGTCTGAAGATTAACACTTAGTAAATTATGCACAGAATGTAGATTTTATATTACTGTTTAGCTGATATTAGGAGTATAAGATGTGAACAAAGAAAACAGAGAAGTTATGGGGTTGGAATATGTCATGGTCTATAAGAATGTAAAATGTTCAGGGACCACATTATAATGTAAAGAAACTGATGTTATGACTATGCCTAAGTTATTCACAGGACCAGTTATAGGAATGGTGTTAGATGTTAAGATGAAAAAAATCTTTAGTCTTTATATGCACTTGATACTTATAAGCAAGTGATACAGTTTTTGAAGAAGTTAGATCATTTGCTGCAGTAGATATGGAAATACTTGTAAAAGGGATTTTAAGCTGTGGTGTAAGAAAAACGCTAGTAACATGGCACAAGATGTGAAGACTTTGGAGGGGGTTATGGAAATGGGGAATCTAAATCTGGGGTGAGAGAAAAAATATGCATATTATAAATTTAGAATAAGGACAGATATTTTGGCCATTTTTTTTGCTCCTTGCATTTGACCATCAGCTATCCCTGTGTGCCAGGTCTATCAGTTTTACTCACACTCCTATAGACTATCGTCAACCCATATTTCCACCAGCAAGGATATTAAGAAACTTGGAGAAGCATTATACTGATGCTGGGGAGGGATTTTCCTTTAATTATGCACCAAATGCTCATCAGAAGCACCCAGTAGGCATCATCGCTGCACAGCCCTTCTCTTCTAAGATTGAGTTAGGATTAAATTCCTGTACACCACAGCTGCAAGCTAAATAAAAAGCGAGGTTTATTTTGTTCCTTTTTCCAAGATGTTAATAAAAGTACTTAAAGGTAGTAAGGAAACAATACAATTTACAGATCATGGCAGTGTGTAGTTGTTTTTGGTAAAAATGGCAAAAATGTTTAGGATAGGAAACATTTTAAAAAGATTGACAACTGCATGAGTAAATTGTGCAGAACAGAAAGAGAACAAGACTCTAAGGAAAGACCACATTAATGTGTGGTCTTTTATGGGGTGTGGACTGAGTGGTGGGTTATACTTCAATAAAAATACAAAAAGGAAATGCAGATAAAGAGATATTAGAGAAAGGCATAAGGTGAACGTATAAAAAATGATTATCGAATATGAGGAGATGGTAGAAAATATGGATGGTTTATGTTTCAAGAAGGACGCATAAGTTTATGAATTAATAAATGATAAGAAATGTATTAAGAAGGCAAATATAATTACCCAAAGATTAAAGTGGAGGCAGTTACACCATTTTTATGAAAAAAATGATTAGAAGGGAAGGAAATACAACTGAATATTTAAAGGGTGAGGAATATCAGAAGCAGAATGGACAAATGGAAATTGTTATGGCAAATGCTCAAGGCTGGAATGTGAAAGAAATTGGTGATGAGAATAGAAAAGCTATGAAAAAAGGTTCCACAGCATGGGATGAGGTATCAATTTTATAAAAATTCAAATGAAAAGAAAATGTTTTTTCTTGAAATAATAAATGATTTTATATTAAAGAAATACAAATGAAAACATTGCAGAAACAGTTACTAAATGTATGTGGAAAAAGGTGGTAAATGTGATCTGAAGAATTCAAGCCATATGGCATTATACAATTCAGATTATAAAATAATGATTGAAAAAAATTACAGAAAAGGGTTATGATAATAAATGATATAATGTTAGATGAAAAGAATGTTTTGCATTTCAGGTAAATAAATAAAAGAAATGTTAATGATGACAAAAGAAATAGTTATAAAGAAGAAAAGATGTTAAACTGATGGCATGTGATTTAACAAAAAGCATATGACAATTTAAATCATGAATGGCTGTGGAGTATTTTTGGAGCTAATAAAAGAAGTAAAACAAGAATGGAGTATGTAGATTAACACTTAAAAAGGAAAATATACAAAGGTATAGGATATACAGCAAAATTATGTGGGATATATTTTTCATAAAAAGAAATAAAAAAGTTGGGTATTGTTTTGAGAAAAGGCAGAATGTAGATTAGCATGTAGACATAAAACATTTCCATCAAATTCCACAGCTCAATTCATATTACCTCCAAACTATTGGTCAGTCCACCTACAGCCATTCTTAACACCTTTTTTTAGTTTCTTTGAATGTCAAGACAGCTTGACTTCAAGACAGCACTCAGTTAACCTTTCAGATATTATTCCACTGCACAATTAATTTCCTCTACAATTTGTTAGTGGATGACATCTTTTTCCTTTCTTTTGCCAAAATTCTCATCAAATTAACAACTATAATACTTATAATGAAGAGTTTTCACCTGGATTCTTAACCATACCTGCTAAGGGGCGTGGCTGTAAAGAGTACTGAGGAGGAGATAATGGAATTTCATATCTAAATCAGTTACATAGCACAGCATGAGCAAATGTTTACAAAGGCCATCTGCTGCTGGGTTGTAGGACAGAGAACTGGACTCAAATGAAGTGTCTGCCATTCTGTTGTGCATGGCAAGCATTTGTTAAAATTCTGAAAGCAGTAATGGCCAACCATAGAAGAGTAAGACATGCAAGTTCAGGAATATGCATCAAGCTCAAAGTAGTCCAGGAAAGAGTCCGGCATCAAGCAGTGTTGTACCTTTGTCTCATGCTGTCTTGAATGCCTCCATGGATTCCTGCTCCACAAAACATTATGATAACCCATTCAGTGGGTCCAAAATTCCCTCCATGAAAAGGTTCTTCCTCAGATCTAGGGAGAGATTAGTCTGTGCAATATACTGCTGATGCCCCGTTTTCCTTTCCTGTCTTTTCTGTTCAAAGTGTTCCCCATTTTCCTTTCCTGTCTTTTATGTTCAAAGTGTTCCTATCACAATTCCCAGACATAATCTTGTGTACCTAAATCACATTCCCCTATCTCCTCTTGTTTCAATTGGAAGTCTCATCTGTACTCTCTGCTCATACTATTTTCCCTCCCTCTGTCCCTTAAACATTTCTGTTGCCCTTCTTCTTGCCACATCGTATAGGTTCATAGGTGTTTACTAAGCTAATGACCACAAGGGCCTTTTTAAGCCTAGCCATGCAACCCAAATCTCTGACAGGTTTTGATACCCTTGATAAGTGTAAGCATGGGTCTGGGAGATGAATCATTTACAGGTTACCTGCATCCATTAGAGACATAGGTGTCAAACCAGGGATGAATTTCCAGTTTCTCATCCAATTATCCAAGTTGTACTTGAGTTGGGTTAGAGAGGAACTCTGCTTCACATGGATGGAGAGCCTGTTCCATAGATATAGTAGTCTCTGGGATACATAGCTATCTATCCAGAAGGTCCTATTTATATCACAGGCAAGGTTTAAGTCTTTAGAAGGGGTAATTCTGGTGCTGTTTGTTTTGTGGATATGCAGGAGGTCCATCAGAGTGGGGTCTGACAGTGCCCTGTATGCCAGGCATAGATTTCCCCTCAAAAGCCTGTAAGAGACAGACTACAGGGATGGGGCCTTGAGAGGGTTTGCATAGGACATTTTACTAATGCCCTGTATTCTTTTAGTGAGGAACCTCTGTGGATGTTCCAGTTGTTGGATATACCTGGTTAGGTACATACCAAAGTGGGCATTGTACTCAATGATAGGTCTGATGAATGCCAAATACAGTGGAACAATGACTTCCTTGGAGTTAGATGCCATACCTTTGTTTATACATTGTGCAACATAGAATGATTTCCTCACCACTGTAGACACATGATGGTCAAAGGCTAGATTACTATTTATGTGTATCCCTAAGTCCCTGACTACTGGGTCAGCTCTAACTTAACTTGTTGTTAATATGATAGCAGGGACGGATGACTTCCCAAAGGATACAATTATGCATTTCTTGGCATTAAGTTTTAGTCCATGGCTCTGACACCAGTTATTTGCCTGTGTCAGCCCCTCCTGGAGAACATTTGTGTCAGTGTAAGATTCAATGACAGCTCCTAATTTGCAATCATCTGCAAATTTAGTCAGCCAGAGACCACTGACATTGGTCTTGACCTTTGAGAACTAAATGCCAAAAAGGAGCGGTCTAAGGACTGATCCCTAAGGGACTCCACTTGTGACTGGCGTTTTTGTAGAGGTGGACTCCCAAATTCTAACTTTCTGGGTCCTGTCTGTGAGCCAGTTGGCTAGCCACTGGGTGACATACGGGTTTGTACCTAACCTCTTGAGTCTGTCAACAATGCCCAAGTGGGGTATTGTGTCAAATGCCTTGGCCAGGTCAAGGTAGGCAGTGTGTGAATGATTTTGCCCTCATCCATTGCTTTAGTGACCTTCTCGAAGAAGTCCACCAGGTTGAGTAGGCATGATCTGCCCTTGATGAAGCCAAACTGAGTTGGGTCCAGTGTCTGGAGATTTTCAATATCTCTACTGATCATCTCCATAATAATTCGTTCCATGGCTTTACATAAAAGACTAGTGAGACTTATGGGTCTGTAATGTCAAGGGTCTGTAGATGGCCCACCTTTGTGCAGAGGGATGACGGTTGCCTTTCTCCATTCATGAGGCAAAAAAAACTATTTGGAGGCTACAGTTAAATAGTAATTCCAGAGGCCCTAATAGGCCATGTTTCATGCTATTTAGAAGGCATCCTGGGATATTGCCTGGGCCCATTGATGTAGTGTTCTTGGTCTTATAATGAGCATTAAGGACCTGTTCCCTAGTGATAGTAGTAGGGGAGTTATATTTGATGATATTTCCTGAGAGAAAGTTGAGGGGGAGAGAGGGGTAAAGTTGGAGCTGAATTTAGGAGGTTTGCTATGTCTTCTGGCTCAATATAGATTGCTCTATTTACAATGAGTCCTGCACACAACTGTGTATTGCCTTTGAGGTTGCAGACATAGCTAAAGAATGCTTTGTGGTTGTCCTTGGCCTGGAAGGCCAAACATACCTCAGATTTGGCTTTGGTAGACTTCATTTATCCTCTGAGTTATTTGTTTAGTTTGATGATCTAATCTGATAACATATTGATGATTTAAATAATCTGATAACGCATTCTGAATTTTCTCTTATCTCATCCTGAATTGTCTCATGTATATAATGTATATTTGTCTACATGATATATACCTGAAACTGGCATTTCCCCATTGTATCTACATAAAATAAATAAATAAATATTTAAAAAAAATTCAAAATACTCAAGATGTGGCTTAACTATTGTCAGTTATAAACAAATAATTAATTTGCTACATGTTGAAACCATTCTTATTAGAATCCACCTCAGCATATGATTTACTGTTACTATGGATCTCGCAGCCAGCTTTTGATGATTAAATCTTGGTGTTCTAATCTCCCTAAATCCATTTCCTTCTGTTTGACAGTTGGTAGCATATTTTTATTGATTCTACTTTGATTGGACTAGAAGTATTGAAAGTCTGTAACCTCAAGTTCCATTGTCCTTAATAATTTTTGAGGGTTTCACTCCCCACTATTTCTGGTCCATTATATTTTGATGTGGATTCAAAGGGGTACTAGTGGGGCAGTGAAGAGTTTGGTGTTATTATATGCTTGTTTTAAATCACTGGTATGGTTCAACATTTTTTTCTTCAGTAAAATGGTACAGATAGGGAATGGGAACACTTTTCCATGGTTGTGCAGCAAGGCAACTAATATCTATAAGTAAGGAGGTTGTGGGGCAAAGCTCCCCCACACATAAGAGTGCAGTGGGCGTGTCTCTTTGAAAATGCTTGTTTTTATTTTCCTTATTTTTTTATAATAGTAGTGGATTATTTTCTCTCATGTATTGGTTTACATGTTGCAGTTTCAATGCAGTGGGACACAATAGTTCTGACGTTGCCACATTGTCATAAACTCTTTACAGTTAGTTCCATGTTCAAATAATAGTTTTCCTTAAGGTTAGTATGACTCAAGTGCGGTACCTTGCATTCGTTTCCATTAAACCTTAACTGGCATCTCTCTGCCTGTTTAGTTACTTTACTCAGATCTCTCCTTAGACATTGTACCCATCGTCTAGCTGGGTACAAAGATCAAGAGAGTGCAAAAAGTAGTAACAATGCTAAGGACAGCATGGCCAGAATTATTTCGTTTTTCTTTGTTTATATTCAGGTAAACCCCAGTATCTCAATTGTCACTGATTTTAGCTCAATGTTGTGAATTCAAGAGGTGCTTAGTGTATGTTTGGGGGTAAATATATATATATATATATATATATATATATATATATATATATATATATATATATAGATAGATAGATATAGATGGATACACACACACACACACACACACACACACACACACGCACACACACACACACACATATGTGTGTGTGTGTGTGTTCAAGAAAAACACTTTGAAATTATTATATTATTGTAGTAGTTTTTTTTTTTTCACTTTCCTCACCATCAAACATCAGAGATATGCACAGAAATGGGTTTCCTTTTTGAGGAAGAGGTGTGGAGGCATCATGTATATGAAAGCACAAGGTCATAATATGATTGCTGCTGGCAAATAAACATGTTATGACTTGTAGGGGCAATGTATATGTTTACTAACCGTAAGCTGAAATAGCAAAATTCTAATGTAGTTTTTACATTTTTCATTCTTTTCTCATTGACAAATTAGTGTACAGAAAGGATCTATCATTTCTGATGGCCTACAATACATGAAAGCAAACATCAGTTATGGCTGACATGGTTTGTTGGTGGGGCAGTATCTGTCAAAGAGCAAAGTTTGCATTTTTATTTTATTTTGTAAGAAATTCACGGTCAGAGGTGGTATACCTTTTCAGAAGAGACATAATCCACCTGGGGAGTGGCTATGTTTTGTACCCTAATACATTATTAAGAATACTGATTCTTTTATTACTGTGGGCTGGCTTAAGGGAACTGAAGTATGGTTTCTTTCATAAAGCTAACAAAATCCAGCATTTTGCAAGGCTTTTGTTGCACCATTTAAGTATTATATCTATTGTTTTTTTTTTTACCTTAGGGATGTTTGTCCATTTCTTGCAAAGTGTGGTGAAACTACTGTACACTAAGTCATCATTAGACCAGAAGGGGAAAATTTATTTTTTTCCACTAGCCAAGGCAACATTTCTTTTACTGCATACAGAGTGGTATACTTATTTGTTGTGCTTATTATAATTTGTTTTCTATTTTTTCATTGTCAGCAGACATGTAGCTTGGGCACAGTGAAGGGGGTGGCTGGCTGCAAGCTGTTAGGAAGTGTAATGAAAGTACTGTCAACATTCATTCATTTGAGTCAATGTATGTTTGTTTGTAATAGCATTGTTTTGTTAAATAATCTCCTCTGGGCATCTAGAGTTAGTTATTTTAACCTAGCTACTGCTCCAGATGTCTGGATTGGTTCTTAGTGGGCTCTAAGAGCCCATCCAGGCACGTGGCTTGTCTCTGCCTCAGGTCTTCTTCAAAAATCCCAGGCTTGCCCATATTTCCTAGTTTGATTATTTGTCAAAGTATCTCTTTCGGCTACTTTATGACAAGTCTTGTGTGTCGGTTCCTTCATTTCAGATTCAGAATCACTTATCTCATTTGGTTCTATGGACAGAGGTAACTGCTTTTTTTATCAGCAATTGTCTCCTTGGCTCAGACATCTGCACTTTAGATCAAACAGTTGCATCTTCAGTTTGGGCATTTCAGGTGCAGTGTGTCTGCTGTCTCTTCTTACTTCATCTCCATCATTTGTTTTAATCACATGTAGCATTGTGGACTTTTCCACTGTCACACCTGTCATCTCTCATTATCTTTCCACATTTAACTAGAGGTGCACTGCTTGGCCTGATTGAAAAGCAGTTAGAGGATAGGTAGAATATTTTGTTGTAGAAGTACTTGTATGCAAATTTAGGCCATTGGTCATTCTTTTTATTTATCCATTTTATTTATTTATTTATTTCCATTTGTTGACCAGGATAGTCTGTATGAGATTTCCAGCCCCTTTTCCCGGGATGGAAAGCTCCACTGTGATACACAGAAGTAAAAGATAATCTAGTGTTTGGTGTACCTGATCTAGATAATTAGAACACATAGGAAAAGAGATAATGTAACACAGGATATAAATATTTCAACATAAGTTTGTAAGTAATACTAAATTGTCTATCTTCCAGTTTCCTACAGAGATGACCTACTCCTAGGGTCTGTTCTTTTCAAACTACTTCGACCAAGTACCTTTCCCCCTTTTTGCTGCCAAACTCAATAATTAAACCTCCCAGTGCAATCTCTGCAACCTATCCCAATTAACTCCCTCACTCCAAACCTCCCAAACCAAACTACACTGTACCAATCACTTCTTCTCCAGTTTTGCACTCAAAATCTGATACCCCCCCCCCCCCCCCCCGCTAAAAGATACCTCATCTTTCCCCACTTTCAGAGCACAACTCAAAAGACATATTCATCAAAATCTGACTGCAAATGCTTTTCCACTGGACACATCATCTTACTCCACCCCCCCCCCCAACCTACATCACTTTTACTTCAAGCCTCTGTACTCACCTGCTGCTTCCCTCCCATATTTACTGCTATAATAAATCCAAATTCATTTGTCTACTCTGTTAATATTTGCTTATTTGTTCTATTGTATGCAGGACTCTGCTTTCTTTTTTTTCTTTTTGTGATTATTGTGTGTTTGTGAATTAGTTCTGACTGCGCTTGCAAAAAGTCTGAGTGGGAAAAAAAGATTTCATTAAACTGAAAGAATAAGTGAATAAGTAAAGAGTAAAAAACTGAGATAATGTGATGCTTGAGCAGTGTTGGAATTTAGCCAAGTACTACTTTTGTTATGCTCTGAACTTTCTGATAGGAACGCTGTGGGAATACTGTTCCAACTAGTGGCTATACTGGAGGAGTACAGCGATTCACTAAAATCTGCTGAGGGTTTTGATATTATCAGTTGATTTTAGTTATGTGAGTGTAAGAGTTTTGTAGGGTAAATACCTCTTGATAAGGTGTGCTAATCAGGATACTTTAGATTGTTTAGTATATTCTGCAGCAGTATTATGCAGTAGTTTAAGCCGAGACAGAAGTATTGTGTTTTTACAGTCTAGCCACTGAATTTTTTGTAGTGTTTAGCAGCTGTGTTTCCTGTGAGAAATACTAACTGCAAATCTTACAGTGTTATTATATATACGCTCTACTTTGTTCAGCTGAGTGACTTGTATGTTTGCAAAAATTGAAGTGAAGTAAAGAAGAGATGGTATAAAAAATGTTTATGTTACAGCTGGCAAAACATGTTGAGGTATACATAATTGTATGTTTGTGTCTTTCAGCTTTTCCCAGTTAGGGGTCGCCACAGCGGAACTCCGGTCCGCTAATGATTGACAGTTGATTTTTACGTACCGGCTTGCCAGGCCTGGCGCACAACCTTCAACGAAGGTGCGCCCATTCACGCATGTCTCCACGCAGAAGACGCTCTAGCTGAGAATTGAACCGGACAGCGTCTTACTGTGATGCGACAACGCTACCGTAGCACCACCACCGCGGGTTTTAGGTATACATAATTGTATAACGTTCCCAATTTCTGGTGAGTTTTGCTTTTGACATGGTTTATATGTTTGCCAAATTTTAGATTTCTGTTTATTATTATAATGAAACAACCACTGACTATAGTTCCAATTTTAATGTAGAAATGGTTGTTTGGATTTGTCTGCCATTGTTACTTGTGATAGACACACACCAGCTGCCCTATATATAGTCATCCTGTGAGATATTGAGGCTTATTGTGGAGCTATTGTCTTCTTAGCTGTTTGTACTGCTCTCTTTCTCTTTCTGCAGAATCATTGCAATGACAGAGGTGATGATTTGAAGTTGTATGGGCAAACCATTACTATTTAAAGGAAAACTCCACTATCTCCTACATTTTAACTCAACTCTTAGTCTGCTTTTCTCCCTACAATATGATTCTAGTACTGTGTAGGTAATTGAAACCTGCTTATACTTTATGAAACTTTCATTTCCTCACTTTCGTATCAAAGGAAGGGAAAGATCAACTCACCCACTTTTTTAAGCTTAACTTCTCACATGAGTTGCAGAGGAATTTGTCGACACTTGCATGGTATACCACAGAGACAGAGAAATCTGTAGTCAGGAGCTCATCTGCTGTAAACAAGACAGAGAGGTGTAAAACTGTTTTCCATTGTTTTTATTGCAGAGAGGAAGAGAACTTACACTGATTCACAGCTGCTTCCAATGTAGCTGTGCCTTTCAGAGCAAAACAGAGCAATTCAATCAGTCAGTGGCTCAAAGGCAGTTGTCACTTCTTTTGAGAAATGTACATAAGCAGCATCAAATTATTGAAATGCTAAGCTTTAAACTTTAATTGTTTGTTGTTTATACTACTTTACATTTTAAGATGATTTAAATGTACTATCAAAGGTGTATGTGACATTTAGGCAAAGGTCAGAAAATATATATTTTTTGTAATTCTTGTAAAGTATCAATCAGTATGTTTATCAAAGTTTAGGGGTAGGGGCTGCCAATTCATCTTGGACTACAAAAAGATACTTTGAGAAAAGTCCTGCAATTTAGCAACTGTTTCGGCTGCAGCTATATAATTCCTTAGCATACTGTAAAACAAGCCCAGAGACACACACAAATGAAGGCCATTTAAGAAATAAAAGAAGCCGTCTGGATACAGACAGTATATAAGATAATAGTGACTGACACTGATCCCATTACATGTCAATGAAATGGGAATACACCACTACTTCCTTATATAAAGCAGACTTGAACTGGATTATGGGAAAGAGAAAGACGATGAAAAATAAGATCACATTGATATGTCAAGCCCCATTGACAGCCATTTTGCTGGAAACATATTAAAATTCTATAAGAAGCAGTTAGAGTGATTTTGAGATGTTGAAATAACTCAGAAAACAGAGAAAGGGTGAAAAAATAGATTGTTTTAGTTCTAAGGTAGAGTTTTCCTTTAATGGAGTCCTGGAATTCCAGGGATTCAAATCCAGTTCCATAAGTAATCATAGATAAGCAGATTATTTTGTCACTGAGGATGTCTGTAACCACCAAATCATTTCTCCCATCATATTCATGAAGTTCAGATATGGTTTTCACCATGGCCTTTTTGGCAATGGTGAAGTCAGTAAGAGGATGTGTCCTCTGAGTTGGCGTATCTTCTAACCAGAACTGACTCATTGTCACCACTTTTGCAATATCTGCCTTTACAAGTGACCAACACTCAAATATTTTTGCCTTGTCTTTGAACTTTGTCAGGCCTTGTTGAAAGTCATGAATTTGTCTGCTGATCTCTCTATGAAGCTGGCACAGCATTTCAATCCTGTTACAACAAAGACCCCTGTGCTCTGACAATTGTACTCTTACTGTAAAGAACTTATACAGCAAATGCTTTTCCTGTATCCACTTCAGAGGCCATCTGTTTCTGACATAACCAATGATTATTTGTCTGTCAACATCTTGTTTGGTAACTTTTTTGAGATCAGCATCTTATTTGGCAGCTTTTTTGAGAATGTTTATTTTGCTTACAGTTATAAATTGGTTCTGAATGACGTTTTGCAGATAGATAGTCACACCTTCTTTGTTATTGGACTCACTTGGGTCAGTCAATGGGTTTTTGACTAGGCTACAAATCACTATTAGTTTTTTCCCTAGAACATGCACAGCTTTCTCACTGAAATGTATAAGCCTTCTTCATAGTCTCTGACACTTCAGTGGCACTTTATCCAACTCACACAAGTTAATGAGAGGAGTTTATGGTTTATATTCTATTAGCAGCTGGAATCATTCCAGTCCTAATAAGTATCTGGAGAAGAATTCACTTGTCCATACTCATACTAAGCATTCCTTTCCAGTTTGGGAATATCTCTTCTCTTTTTCAGTCAGCACTCTAGAAGAGAAAACAATTAGCTTGGATTTGCCCATATCCAGCTGTATCAAAGCAACACCCAATCAACAGCTGCTAGTCTCAGCACTGACTACTGTAGGTTTAGTGACATCTTTGCATGCAAACACTGGTGTGGTGTGGACATTAGCACAGACATCACACTTTTGAAAACCTGCTCTTGGGTATTTCCCAGTGTCTACTCAATATGTTTTCTCAATAAGTCTGCCACTGAACGCAACACTGATGACGATGCTGGCACAAATTTGCTGAAGAAATCAACCATGCCAAATACTTTTCAGAGTTCCTTTGCATTTGTAGGGCTCTGCAGCTCAGCTATAGACTTGAATTTGCTTGCATCTATCCTGATGTCATCATTAGTGATACAATGCCCATAATGACGGTTTTCATTGTTGCCTGAAGAACACTTTTTTATTTAGCTTGAACCCTGATTTCTTAGTGGTCTGAAGCACCATTTCCTCCAGTCCTTTTCATGCCTTTGCTTATCAGGCCCATCAATATTAATGAAAAAGCAGTGCACGTGTCCTTTGGTCTCTTACAAGGTACTCATTTCATGCTGGAAAATTACAGACGTAGACATGATCCCAAAGGATGACCACCTGAAACAGACTCTCTTTCTGCTTGTAGCTAGGGTTATTTTCCAATTTAGTTTCTTTAAGTCAATACATATTCTGACTTTGTCATTTTTTGTTTTTCAGTGGCACCACAGATGCACAATAATCTATAGATTCAGTAACCTATTTTATTACACCAAACACCCACCTTTTCTTCAGTTCAACTTCTACTTTGGTAAAAATATGGAATGGTGTTGTAAGTGTATATGAGACAGCAGCTGGTTTTAGCCTTATTTTAATTGGGTTAAAAGCAAGAAATCCAACATTGCCAAATACATCCACATTTATGTCACCAACTGTGGTAATCAAACCCTGTTTACAGTCTGCATTTCATAGGTTCATAGGTTGGTACTAGGCTATTGGCCCTAGGGCCTATACAAGCCTAGCCATAACAATTCCCTGGATATTTCTTCCCACAATATTTACTTCCCTGAACCCCTGTCTAGCAGGGTGACTGACGTGATCCCCGGGATGAATTTCTTATCTCCCATCCAATCATCAAGGTTCCTTTTGAAGAGGGCCAAGGAGGTGCTCTGCTTGACATGTATGGGCAGTCTATTCCAGAGTACGGGGTGTCTCTGGGTCAGGAACCTATCCCTCCAGCATGTTGTGTTCATTGTGATGACAATGTTTAGATCCCTGGAGTGTGTGGCTCTGAGGGATTGGGATTTCTTTAAGTGGAGCATGTCCAACAGCTCAGGGTTTCACATGGCCTTGTATATTAAGCAGAGATCGCCTCTGAGTAGACGATATGCCACAGAGTATAGCTGGAGTTTTTTTAGATGGTCAGCATAGGGCATCTTCTTTAGGCCTGTGATTCTTTTAGTGAGGTATTTCTGCAGCTTTTCCAGCTGTTACAGATGTCTTCTGAGGTACATACCAAATGGGGTGTTGTACTCTATAATAGGTCTAATGAGGGAAGACTACAGTGGGACAATGACCTCCTTTTTCCTGGATGAAAAGCCCTTAGTGATGAAGTGTGCCACATAGAAGGGTTTTCTGACTGTTGTGGTGATGTGGTTATCGAAGGTGAGACCACTGTCCACCTGTGTCCTTAGGTCTCTCATCATACTTTCAGTGTTTAATGTACTGCCACCTATGTGGTAATTCATGGGTACATGTTTTTTCCAAAAAGGGATAACTATACATTTCTTGGCATTAAGCTTGAGCCCACAGTTCTGGCACCAAGCATCTGTTTCTGTAAGGCCCTTTTGTAGAATATCCACATTATTTGGGGATTCAATAATGGCTCCCAGTTTGCAGTCATCTGCGAACTTTGTTAGCCAGAGTCCCTTAGTGTTGGCCTGTACTTCAGAGAAGTAGATGGCAAACAAGAGCGGTCCCAGGACTGAACCCTGAGGTATTCCATTTGTCACTTGTCTGGAGCTGGATTTGGAGTTGGCTACTTTTACAGTCTGGGTTCTGTCAGTAAGCCAGTTGGAAACCCATCCAATGACATAGGGATTTATGCCCAGCTTATTAAGTTTATTTATGATTCCAGGGTTGGGGGTGGTGTCAACAGCATTGGTGAGGTCCAGATAGGCTGTGTGGACTGCCTTACCCTCATCCACAGCTCTGGAGACTGATTTGTAGAAGTCAATCAGGTTCAGGAGACAAGATCGGCCCTTCACAAACGCAAACTGGGTGGGGTCCAGTGTTTGAAGATTGCCAATGTCTTTGTTTATAAGTTCCGTGGTAATGCGTTCCATGCCCTTGCAGATTGTGCTCCTCAGACTGATGGGATGGTTGTTTCTGGGATCCAAGGTGGATCCCCCCTTGTGGAGTGGGATAACTGTAGCTGTGCACCACTCAGTAGGCATGATGCCTGAGGTGAGGCTATGATTAAACATGACACTCAGGTGAGGTGCCAGTTCATTTTGTAGTTCATGTAGTACACAGCCCAGGATGTCATCTGGTCCCATGGATGCTGTATTCTTAGCTTTGGAGAGTGCGGTTTCTACCTGTGTGACCATGATTACCGGAATTTGGCAATCTTTTGGTATTGAGATGGGCCCTTTGGGGGTGAGTGTGGGGTGAAGTTGGTACTAAATTGATCTGCCAGGATATTGGCAATATCCTTGGGATCAATACATTTAATGCCATTCTGTTGTAGCTCCGAGCAGATTTGAGCATTTCCATTTAGAGTCTTGACATAACTATAGAATGCCTTGTGGAATCTTTGGCAATTTTATTTTCCTAACTAGCTTTGGAGGATTTTATGAGGAATCTCAGCTTCTTACTGAGGCTGGTAAGGGAGTTTTTTTGCATCCTGGGATTTTCCTTTTTTCTGCAACAGTTTCTTCCTTCTGTTGTATAGTTTGTTTATGGCAGGGGACCACCAGATTAGCTTCTTTTTTTTGGAGGAGAGTGTCTTGATTCTATTTGGGATGGCACGATTCATGCACAAGTGGATGTGCTCGTATAGTGCCTTAGTGTAGGATTCAGCAGTCAAACGTTTAGCACCCATCTGCATGGGTGTCATGAAGTTTGTCATTTCTGACTTGAGTAGCATGAAGTTGGTTTGGAGAAGTTTTTACAGAGGTTTCCTTATTGGGGGATGGGGGTGGGATGTAGATGTCAAGGGTGATTAGCTTATGGTCAGACCTGACCAATGAGGGGGTGACCACTGGTGTGGAGCATCTATCTCCCATGTTGGTAATGACCAGGTCTAGGATATTGGAGCCCCTGGTGGGACAATGGATTAGTTGAGCCAGGGCATTGGAATTTATGAATTCCAAGAACCGTTGGGGAAAGGTGTTGGTACCCGAGTAGTTTTCCCAGTTAATGGCAGGGTAGTTGAAATCTCCCAGTATTAGGGTGTTTGATTGTATCTTAATATTTTCCAGTATGTTTAGAAAGGTGTAGTGAGAATCTTGGGGCAAGGTGGGGATCTGTAGCAAGCTACAATTTGGATTGCAGTCTTACCTAGTGTTAGTTGCACCTGGAGAATTTCAGAAACATTGTGTTGGGCAACTAGCCTGGAGGTGATAATATCTTTGGTGAATATAGACACTCCTCCACCTTTAGTGTTTTGGTCTTGGTTTGGTGGCCGAAAGTTGTGGTAGAGTTGTAGCCTGGTATTGCAGGGGTGCTCTCTGGAGCCTTGAACCAGGTCTCAGTTACTGCACAGATATCAATGTTCTCCATTTTTATGAGTGCCTCAAGAGAGTGCATTTTGAGGTTTAGACTTCTAGCATTGAGTAGCATTACCTTCAGATTTTGCATGCTTGTATTCATATGAACCCATGACTACATAAACCCAGCATTTAGTATTTGCATCTTTTCTTTTCAGTCATTGCAATGAACTTTCCTTTGCATCCTGTCTTAACCTCCAAGGCTTTGTATTTCTATTTCTGCTCTAAGCAGTTACGTATATTTCAAGATGCTTCTATAGGAACCACATGCCTTTACTGTAATGTCTCCCCCACTGAGTGTTGTAAACTTCATTGGAATTCCATGAGTTAGGAGGTCTACATGTATTTTTCTACTGTGTCTGTCTATTTAATCACTAAACTTCACCTCCCCAAGCCACTTTTGAACTTTTGCCACAATTTTTTATTGTTACCTCTTTGAGAGCTTTAGCTATAATTTTTGCACCTCTTATTGCACATTAAGTATTGCTGTGACCCAGTGTATACTGCATGTTGTTGCATTAGGCACATTCTTCCAGCCTTCGCTCATATTTTTGTTACTCATATTTGTTTTGGCCTTTGTAATGCCTTTTAACTTATTTACCACTCAGTTTGAGCTTAACTTCACCTACATCTCTCACAGTACAAATATCAGCACTCTACCTTTTAATAAACTCGTACTGTTTTTTTGCTCTAACTGCAGACATTTGCAAAATGTCATTGTCAGCAGTGCCTTTAAGAATCCTGTCTGTGGTGTGCTTATCTTTAGCAACCCCAGATTAAGTACTCTGCCAGTTCATAAAAATGTCTCATAAATGCTTCAACATATTCACCTCAACCTTGGACATAACTTGTGAAAATATGACCTTTTATGAAAGAATCAATTCATTTTGGTGGAAAATGCTCATCCCATTTCCTTACAACAGACTCAAGGATTATGCTTTCCACTATAAATTGTCTCATCTTCTTTGGTTATAGCATAAAGTAAAGCATTTAGCTGGATTTCTTGCTCCTCTTTAGCTTCAGTGCTCCTCTAAAGCATGCAAACTTCTGCTTCCATGTTAGCCAGACAAATAGCTGCAAGAAACTGAAGGACTCTGGTAGGCTGTTTGTATTTTTTTGTTTGCTATTTGCTGTTTAGCTTGTTTTTTTTTTTTTTTTTTTTTTTGGTTGGAGACTTGCTAGTGCTATTATTATGCCAATATAGCTTTAAACACATTGGTGGCATTCTTCTCGGTTGTTTGGTGTGTCTTCTTTTTCTCAGGGTGGTTCTGAACTTCTGTAGCAATGGTGGTCTTCATTTCAGCTGTTTCATTTCAAAAATCCAGCTTTTGACACCATGTCACGACAAGAAGCTCTTTATAAGTGTTCCAACTATAAGATGCAGTGAAAGTGCCTTGTGTTTATTTACCAGTCTTGATATAAGCACGGCAGCACAAAGTGCGCAGATACACATACACACACGTGCATGCATAGCTTCTTTATTTTCACACTTTTAAGTTGCAGATGCATTAGGGGTAAGCAGCCTGTGTTTTAGGTTATTGACATGAGCAGTAATCATACAGACCATCATAGAGATCTAGCATCACCACAGACCAGTTTACAACCTATAAGGTACTTAACCCATGATTCACTGTAGTCTACCACCAGGACTTGGCAACTGTTGTGGAAGGATATTTTGCAATGCAACAGCCTGGCTCTCAGAATATTTTTGCTCCAAGTAGTTAACACTTCAACACAGGTAAGATTGAAGATTGTTCATTTTAAGGAGGGGTGGGTGAATTTAAAAAATAAAGCTTAAGTAAAGATGGGTGTAAGAGACTTCAACATATGGGGGTAATTCAAAAAACAATAGACTTCTCAGATGTTATAAATGTTAATGATGAAGGATACTTATGTGAGTAACACCTGCTGCAAGAAGAGACTATGAATTGCAATGTAAACTGAGGTGATAGACATGTATGGAATGTTGCTATATATAACGTTAATAGAGAAAAACACTTCGTTTCTACAGCTAAATGTAAATATCATAGCAGTCACTGTAAATTATGTGCCAGTGCAAAAGTTTAAATTATATGTACGTGGAGCGGCTGTTGAGACTATGCTATACTCATTTAGTCTGGTGACCCACTGCTCCATAGAGGCTGTTACATGGAGACATGAAGGCCTATTCTACTGCCAAACATATATTTAATAGTGAATATAAGGAATTAATTCACAGGTTATGGCTTGTAATCTGGGTAGTGCATACATCAATAACAGCAAACAGGTTTCTTTCCTTATTTGATATCAAAGAGTCACAGAGTTAGATGATCAAGCAGGCAGCATGAAATAAGCTTATTTGAAAATTTCATTTTTTTATTTTTTTCTTCTACTTGTAATGGGAGCCTTCTAAGAGAGATTAAAAAAAAAAAAACAGTCAAGGCTACTGGATGACAATTGCATGGGAGGAGTGTCAAACCCAGTCATGCTGAGAAGATGGGGAGGGGGAAGCTTGCCCAGAATGACTTTCAGATATATCAGCCTAGCTTCAGGGCAACTTATGGTAGGGGGGGTATAACACTTTAGAAGCTGAAAAGAATGTGCAGATAACCGATGCTATAACCAAGGAAGCCTGAAAGAAACCTTCCCTTATGCTGAGACATCCAACACCTTGATCTATATAGTCGATTAAAGAAGAAAAGAAGG
This sequence comes from Protopterus annectens, assembly GCF_019279795.1. Classification (NCBI taxonomy): domain Eukaryota; kingdom Metazoa; phylum Chordata; order Ceratodontiformes; family Protopteridae; genus Protopterus; species Protopterus annectens. Next base: position 427,675,024 of record NC_056737.1, read on the forward strand.
TGTCAAACAACTCTTGGTACACAGCCATGTATGAAACTTATTTATTTTATTTATTGACATTTGTTAACCGGGTTTGCCCATCTGGGCTTGTGGCCCATTTTCAGTGGAGACCCGAGGAGAAAAGCTCCAGTAGTACATTTTAAACAAGTACAATTTTAAACAATATTGATATAATAGCAGTTATAGCAAAAAGATTCACATATGTTGGGTTACATGCATAAAGTTAAAGTTGCAGTAAAAAGAAGTTAAGTAACAATTTTACATTGATATAGTTCAATAGGTCAACAATAAACATTTTTTGTTTGTATAAAATTATGCAAATGCATAGTAGACACGCTGGAGAGAGAGGTGTAATGAGGTACTAAGTATGGTCATTTTGAGGGTACATAAAGGGAAGGAAGACTAGGTAGGGTCATGGCAAGGGCAGGTTCTGGAATTGAGAAAATAAGCTTTTAGTTCATTTTTAAAGTGTGAATTATGGGAGATTGAACGTAAGTCAAGGGGAAGTTTGTTCCAAGCATGGGCAAAGGAGTGTTTGTAGAGTAGTTTGCCTACTGACCTTCTTGGGTGGTAGATATCAAGTAATTGTTGGTTAGAAGTACAGAGGGTCCAGGATGGGATGTAGATGGAGACTAAGGAAGATAGAGGTAGACAGAAGGAGGGTTTATAAAGAATAGAGTGTAGCATATGAAATTGATAAGATAGCAGAAATTGGGGAAGTTCAAGCCATTTAAGAGAGTTTAAAGAAATTTAGTGGTGTGAGTTGTATGGGGAGTTAGTAATGAATCTGGCTATTTTATGGTAAGTCTGTTGGAGTTTGTTTAGAGTGAAGGCCTGGATATTGGTAAGAATTGGGGCAGCGTATAAGAGGGAGGGGAGGAGGAGTGCCTGGCCCAGGGTAAGTCTAGATTCCAGGGTTAGGAATTTTTTGTTCCGATATGGCAGACCTAGTTTCTGGTTTGTTTTTTTTTATACATTGGAGTATGTGTAGGTTGAACTTTAGTTCTTCATCTATAATGACCCCTAGGAGTTTTGTGTGGGTGTCAGGTTGGATAGTTGTATTGTTAGAAGATGTAATAAAAAAGGAGGTTTTATGATGAGAAAGAGAATGGGGAAGGAAAAGTAGGAGTTTGGTCTTTTTGGGATTTAGGATCAATAGGTTGTGAGAGAGCCATTGTTCAGTGGATAGTAGGGCCTGTTGGGTCAGGGAGTGTAGTTCAGGAATGTTATTTGAGATGGATATAAGTGTGGAGTCGGCATACTGAATAAGGGAGGATTCTTTGCATGAGGTGTAAAGATCATTGGTGAAGATGTTAAACAAAAGGGGTGCCAAGATGGAGCCTTGGGGAACACCAGTGGAGATGGGAAGGAAAGGTGAGGAGGCTGAGAGCCATTTGACAGATTGTTCCCTGCCAGATAGGTAACTATTAAACCAGGCAAGTGCGGAGGGGGATAGGTGGAGATTTGCGAGTTTGGATAGTAGTAGAGAATGAGAGACAGTATTGAAGGCTTTGGAAAGATCTAGGAAGAGACAGGAAATTAGTTTATTGTTGTCTAGGACCTCTGCAATGATATGAGTGAAGGAGAGGAGGACAGTGGTGGTGCTGTGGTGAGGATGAAATCCATGTTGGGTAGGGGTAAGTAAGTAGTGTGTGAGGAGGTGATTGAGAAGCTGCGAGTGAATACATTTTTCTAATATCTTAGAGAGGGGGGACAGAATGGCAATGGGTCGGTAGTTTGAGGGGTCAGTGGAGTTTCCACCTTTATGAAGAGGGATAGTGAAGAAAGATTTCCAAAGGGCGGGGACAGTTGATTCCAGAAAAGATCGATTAATTAGTATAGATATAGGATAGGCAATTGAGTCAGCAGCAAGTTTGAGGAATGTAGGAGATAGAATGTCAGTGGAAGGAGAGCAAGAATTTAGCTTGAGTAGTAGAGATTTGATGTAAGTAATGGGAAATGGCTCAAAAGAAAACAAAGTTGTGTTAGTGGGTCTTGGAGGGGTGGGTGTCGAAGTAGTGTTTGGCTTAGAGGTTACCAGATTTTGGATGGAAGAGATAAAGTGTTTATTCAGGAGGGTAGCTGTTTCCTGAGAGGAAGAGTTAGGATATGGGGAGGGATTAGAGGGCTTTCCAGGATAGAGGATGTTGTTGAGAGTTGACCAAAATTTTCGAGGATTGGATTTGTTGCTAAGCTAGACAGAGCTATAGTATAAGTTTTTGTCATTAGTTGTATGTTTTTTTGCAAGGTTCCTCAGTTGCCTGTATGTTTGAAGAAAAGGTGGTTGTTTAGTTTTAGTCCAGGTTTTCCAAGCACAATCTCTTTGTTTCATAAGGAATCTAGTCTCTTTGGAGAGCCAGGGAGCATGGTTTGATTTTACTCTGATCTTCCTAGAGGGAGCTAAGGAGTTTAGAGTATTCATGAAGATGCTATTGAAAGTGCTTACAGCATCGTTTAGGGGGAGGTGTTTTAGGATGGACCAATCTATGTTGTGGAAAATGGAGTTAAACTGGGATGAATTGAAAGTCGATAGTTTTTGACAGTTTTTGATAAGGTGGGGTTTAGGAATATGGGAGTAGTGTCTTAAGATGGTGGTAGGGAGATGATCACTGAGGGAGTCAGGTAAGGTGGTGGGATTGTGGTATTGGTGGGGGGAATTGATAAGGATCCAGTCTATGATGGAGCTGGAAGTGGAATTTTTATGGAAGTGAGTGGGAAATGTTATAAGTTGATGGAAGCCATGTAGGTGGATACTGAGTTGGGGAGAGTCAGTTGTGAGTTTGGATCAATCAATGTTGACATCACCAAGGATAAGTGTCTCATATGGTATGTTGTGGGAGAACCAGGATAGGATGTTTTCAAGAATGGGCAGATTGTTACCAGGAGGAAAGTAGATAGAGGCAATTGCAAGTTTTTTTGTGGGGATTCAGATGGCAGTTAAGGATGATGATTTCAGCTGGGAGGAAGTCAGAAATTGGGGAAGGGTATGGTGAGAGGTTAAGATTGTTTGAGTAGAGGATGGTCATGCCACTACCTTTTTTTACAGGTCTATCAGATCGGAAGATATTATAACCTGGTGGGAGTATTTCACTATTTGAGATTTGTGGCTTGAGCCAGGTTTCAGATAGGGAGAGGATGCGAGGGGTATTGAGAGCTATCTGTGAGTGCAGCTCAGTGAATTTATTTGCTAGACTCTGAATATTCAATGAGTACATAGTTAAGTATTTGGATGGAGATGATTGTTGTGACTGAGGTTGGTGACTGTTAGAGAAGTAAGATGGGGGCAGTGTAGAGGTAGTTTTGGGGAGAGAAGAGGGGTCAGGGTTGGGATGGATATCTCCAGAACAAAGTAGGTTTTTAGTGAGGAGAGAGTGTGTAGTAGATGCTAGATGGAGTTTGTATAGTTTTGACTTAGCTTTCTGGGAAGGTTTAAAAACCTGTATCATGGATAGTTTATATAGACTTGCGGTAGAGGTAGTAAAGAGATTAGGGGAGATAGTAAAAGATGAAGTAGTTGGATATATGTTGTATGAGTGAGAAGTTGGTGAACATAGGATTGGGTCAGAGAGATTGGAGTGGTAAGAGGTGGAGCTAGAGAGAATAAGGAGTAGTGTAGAAGATATTAAAAAATAATACATGTTGGAATAAAATATGGTTAGACAGAGTAGGTAGAGACAGTGGTATAGAGAAAGTGGTGTTGACAAGATTGACAGATTAGTCAGGTGGTTGTGGCAATAGGCAGGAAGTGGAATTGTAGTGGCTAGTGGGACAGGAAGGGGAGGGATAGTTAGGTATAAAGGTAATTGTAATGGGGTGGCTGGGAATGAGGGTAGGGTAGGGGAGTGAAGTGAGCCCGAGCATAGCGAGGGCAAATGGAGTGGGGCTAGCAGCCTGGTCAAGATGAAGTCATAGAAACAATCAGAAAAAGATAGTGAAAAACTAGCTTGAGAGACAAGGATATAAAGTTTCTAAAGGTATAGTCACTAGAAATAAAATAAAAAGAAATAAAATATGAGCAGAAGTAAGTTTACAAAAGGACACTGGCCTCAAGCTACACAAGTAGATTTACTTGAAGCAAACCCAGTGCTGTATGGTTAAAATAAGCTACACTAGAGAGGGGCTTTGGAGGTGGAGAGAGAGGTATTACTAGCAGCTAAAAGCAGGGCAAATGCTGGTATTCCATTCATAGTCATGGATAGAGTACTAAAGTGCACAGTATGTGGTGATCTAATTGAAGCAAGGCAAGCTAGGCCTTATATTAAAATAGCACACTGTCATGTGCTGAGAGCTATCTTGTTGTGGAAACGACAACGAGAAAACTACTGATTAGATTATTTTTAACCTGTGTTCATGCGGCACTATAAAAATGGCTGTGTCATTCACAGAAACCTACTAGGGTTGTGCTAATACAATTACCTGTTACAGAAACTGAATTTGAAAGGTTGGCTATGGAAATGATAGGGTTTTTACTGAGGCCAAGTAAGAAAGATTAGTATGTAATAGTTATCCCAAATTACACTTAGTCAACACCCATAACTAGAGTGAGGTGAAGGAGGTGGCTGACCTTGGTGCAAGCTATTAGGGGGTGTGATCAGCAGGTGTTGATGTGAGAGTGCAGTACCAGCACTGCTGTATGAAAGCACATGGGTACCACAGCTGTATAAACGAATGCTGGTATTCCATTCATAGTCATGGATAGAATACTAAAGCACACAGTATGTGGTGATCTAATTGAAGCAAGGCAAGCAGTTCACTGGAGTTTTAGAACAGAAAGGCTCTTCAGCTTTGAATTGAAGAGCCTGCCAGTTCAGGAAACTGCACAGTGCACCAGATGGTCTAGCTATGGTTCTGAGTTAGTAGTATATTGTAGCCAGGTTAGGATATCCAAGGAGAACCTGAGAAAACAAGGGACACCTTTTATGTCTCAGGTAATGGGAGCCTTATGTTAAATGCTAACAAGCAAATAAGAAACTTTCTGTATCACCGGCAGACAGGCAGACAATTTAGTAGAACAGCTCAGTATGACAGTAAAGGCAGTACTATGGAAAGTCAATGGCCAGGAGAAGAAAACCTGGGACCACTTGTTTCCTTCTCCGTTGTTTACCATATAAGACTATCACAGCCTTTCTCGTGGTTTTCTTTCCTTTGAATTATTATTATATCAGTGTCAAACCAGGAGACTGGAGGATATAGACAAAGACACATAAAAAGAGAAAATATGCACTGTAGAGTATATGGCCAAAATACAACAAAGGCTAGAGGCTGTGCAAGTGCTGGTAAAAGAATACATAATGAGAGCTTCAAGTAATTTCATCAAAACACAATAATGACAAATATTTTTTCATGGGGCTACCCCAACCCCCCCCCCCCCCCACACACACACACTTAGGGCCTTCCATGCAGTATTACTTAAGTATACCAGCTCTGAGGACATACTGGGTCAGAAAAAGAGAGCAACTTTCAGTGAGTTGTGCATTAAGTGAATTAAGCCACCAATGAATCCTAATGCTCCTCATAATAAAAACTCAGGAATTTTAGATTCATACATATACCAAGGGTGCAGGGATCAGGAATTTTTGACCTACAGACCAAACAATGGTGTTTATACTAAATGTGGAGAATAAACTTATTCCTTTCATAACCGACATTATGGATCCAGTTAACTATGAGGTCTCCCTAGCTGATAAATGAAATCAACAGCAAATATACTGAATAAATGTTCTAAAACCATGGTGTGATAGGGAAATTATGGTAGTCAAATGTAGCCAGGTGATGGAACCTGACCTGAACCAGAAATAACAGTTAATACTAATGCTGTATGTGCATCAGAGAAAAGAGATGTATGGATTCATCAGTAAAAATGAGGATGGATGTTTTTATCTTTGCTGGGTAAAAAGTGAAACTGTAGGCTAATAGGACTATGAAGATTATGTATGAAAAGAAGCACAAATGAAAAAAAGGATGCAGACACACTCAAAAGTGATTAAAGCATTTCAGTCTGCATTCTGTCCCATTGTGTTAATATCCAAACCTCATAGGAGTATATGCTTCTTCTGTGGCTTCAGGCAGCTGGATTTCATCTTGGAGTTGAGTACCATCAAGTGACTCTCAGAGAAAGTGCAAAATAGAAGATAGCAGCTACAAAAATGCACTGATGTACAAGTGTGTTCCATATTCTCATCAGTACAGAAAATAGGTGGTTATAACATGCTATAGCCACATACTTCTGGGAAGTCAGTCACAGAGTATGAAGCCCAGAGGAGACTCAGAGGACAGGTGGCCCACAGATGGTACTTAACACAAAATCAATTTAAGAACAGTCAGCACTGAAATATTAATACAGCAAACTTTTTTTAATAATATAACAGTTTTATATATTAATATTTCACTGTTATAGGTTGTCAGAAATATATAAAATAAACTGCACTATCTTGTGTATTTAGTTAGCTTATATTTCTATATTTAAATTTTGTGTTACAAAATAATAACAACATAAATTGTAATCTCAACATCTACTAATAATAACAACATAAACTGTAACCTCAACAGCTACAACTAGTTTCTAACTTTGTGTTAATAACTTCATATGTTAATATAAGAGCTTTTTAAATTAGTTTAAGTTAAGCTGTCCATGCACTGTGGTATTTGAAAGTGAGCAATACCGTATACTTATGCTTGCATATATTTATCCATATCAGCCTTTTCATTCAGTCAACTTCTCATATAAGCTAATAAAATATCTTAGTAAATTTAACTGATCAGATAAAAACATTCAACATGTAATAGATATGAGCATTTGTCTTTTCTTTTAGTACTGTTTCTTTAACATATGTATGAAATAAAATTAAAAATATATTTAACTGCATTTGATGAAGGTGAATTATGATAAAATATAAATATAAAATGTTTAACTTTGATTTAGGAATTAGTAATAGAAACAGAACAAGTTTGTCAATTGTGTCAGTAATCAATAAAATGAATAATATTATATAAGTTTATCAAATAAATATGTTTGTACTGGGTCTGACCCATGCACCCCATTAGCTAAATATACTAACTCACTGTAATGTTGCACTTCCTTGGAATTAAAAGGAGTATTTTGCTTTCCATGAAAATCAGCTATTCCCCTTATTCTAAGGTTTTGTCACTTCAGAACTGGTATATTTAGCTAAAGTAGGGTTCCTATTAGAACCATGAACACTTGAAATTTTGAATGGCATATGGTCGACACCATATGATCGAAATTTTAAGCATTCAAAGGTTAAACGTAACAGCGCCATTAAGTGCAGAACGGGAGAATTTCCCTTTTCTGCACTGAAGTGCAATTTCAGAGTTGATATATCTAAGTAAGGGTGGTGTGGGTGGTGCAGGGGGGCTTTCCCCCCCTGCCTGCACCATTAAGGTAAGTTTTTTTTTCTTTTGTTTTATTATATATTCAAACTTTTAAACTTCGATCATATGTTGTCGAACATATGGGATTTGAAGTTTAGAAAGTTTGAATATATATTATAGACCCATTAAAGTAGTATGAGGTACGGCCCTCATGTTGGGGATGCAAGGCAAATACAAACTGCTTATGCCTTTAGTGTCTAATTTTACTTTAGCTTTGTCTACATCTCACAGTGACAGCATGCTGCATGCCCTGCTTTGATCCACAGAACTCTACATTCCTACCTTCACCTGCTATGTGTAGCTATAGCTGGATAGAGCACTGCTGAAATTAATGGCATGCTGAGCTCTATCTGTGCCTCCTGTGGGCATGGTTGTGCACACAAATACATTGTGAATAATGTTATGTTATATATTGTGCCTCATGTTCAGGCAATGGCCAGTTGTTGCGTAAGTGTGAATGATCCCAGATCAATTAAAATGTAAGATATGGCTGTTTTATAGCTCATAAAGTGTTGCTGTCCTTTTATTTCTGTTTTATTTTTATTATTTGAAAATGAGGAATAAATGCACATGTTTTATTACCACTGAGTATTATAGGGTGGACTGAGTAATACTGTGGATATGTTTGAAACAGAAAAATATTGAAATAACTGATTAGGTTATGATGCCAAATAGGGACCTTAGAGTCCTTCACCTCCTACATGGTTAGGAAATGTATCTGGTTCACTTCTATATAAATAAGCTCTGCTTTAAGACTTTTGACTGAACAGAGGATTTATTTTAGCACATTTAATGTATTATTTCTAATGTGTTTGTCTTTACTAAAGCTCTCCACCCACTAGTTTCACTACTAATGTTTTGCATGATTTTTTACTATACTGTGATTATAATGCCTAGTTTCCAAGTTTTTTTCTGATAAATGTTGAACATTTGTTAATTGTTCATGGCAGGAGTAATGGAAAAAATAATACAGCTTAAAAGAAAGTGAAACATTTTAACATTCAGTCTATTGCAAATCACCACGCTCCATAACACACAAACCTGCCATTTATTAAATAAAAAGCAGTACGAATACAGTTTAAATACAATTCAGATTAAGCTCTTTCATCCATACATAAGACTTCATCAGACTCTATCATACATCTCATCCTGCCCTCTTTTTAAACATGCACTTTAAAAAACACATGTCAGGACTTGCTGGTGATGTTTGACAGTTTTGGCTTTGAAGGACAATGTGAGACAACTAACTAGGTTGGAGAAAACTATTAAGGAGTTGAATGGTAGTATTCACTCAGATTTATTATTTCCATCTTACCAAGATCAATACAAGTATATTTTTCAAAAACTAGACAAGCAAGTGGACAATTTTCTTTTTCTGATAAAATGTTGAACATTTCAAAATACACAACAAATGCCAGACCAACTGAATCCGAAAAGGCTGTATTTTGCTGTTGATATGTTTATCTAATACAGTTTTATTTCTCCAGTCACTGTTTGCTGGCTCCTTTTTTGCTTTTGGTTCAATGGTAGAATTCCCCAAAATTAAGACCAAAAAAGTATAATATGTATAAAATTGTTTATTACATAAGTGCTTTCATCCTTAACAGAAAGAACTTCATCAGACAAGCAACAGAAACCAACTGACTCCATTTATACTAGACTCAATAACATCATAAAAACAATTAAACAGACACACCACCTTAAAGATACAAAATAAAAATACACATAGACCATTAGCCTTAGTAACAATTTTAAATTGTGATCATGACCTAAAATATACAAAAAATGCTACATAAATAATTAATTAAAACTTAAGAAGGTATTACTACCTATCCAAAATCAAAAGCTTTAATAAGGGACTAATGGAAATATGTTCATTTAAACCCGGCCAGTTACCTGCATCCAAATGTAACTGCTAGTACAATTCCAATTTTTCTAAAACCAGTAACCAACCTCCACCACTTGTATCAGTCGTAATACTATCAATGACTGTAAACTTAAAACTATGGCCACCATTTTCTACAATATGTTTGCTCAAAGCAGTTTTTATGTCATAAAGGTATTCATATATACGATTTTTAAGCTTTCAATCAGTTTTTCCTATACAAAAACAAGAACATCTGATACAAAAAGCACAATATATGACTTTATCAGAACAACAATTGAATCTGGATTGAATAACAACTTATTGTTAATATTAAAGATGCTACCCTCAAGAATAAATTTACAATAGTTGCATGTGCCACATATACTCATATAATCCTTCCTCTTAGCAGTACAACTCTTTTTTATCTCAAAAATGTTCTTAAGATTTTTACCCTTTTTGAAAACAACAACCGGACTTTCCCCCACATATGGTCTCGTACCCTTATCCTGGGTTGAAATAGACCAATTTTTAAATGTTTCTGAGTTCAAAACAGTCCATGGTATAAACAGTTACCAAAGAAGTCCTATAATTTTTCATACTACGGTTTTCCTTTTCTGCAAGAACAGGGGAATCAATACTTATATTGTGGTCTGATAATAGAGGAATAAAATATCCCCTTTCCCTTTTATTAATGACCTCAAGCATAATATCATTAATAAATGTAACTGGATATCCCCTACAAAGAAACATATGCAAGTTTGTCACATTCATTAAGGAATGCATCTATAGTGGAAACCATGCGAGCTGCACGTACAAATTGTCCTTTTACAATAGCTCTTTTCTGTTTCATGGGGTGGGTACTAGAAAAATGAAGGAAAAAGTTAGAATATGTTTCTTTCCTATAAATTTGAGATATCAACCTTTTGTTTTGGTTATCTTTAATTAATAAAACATCTAAAAAGGAGATGTTGTCAAACCTAGAAGTGTGGGCAAATTTCAAAAAGTTAGTGGTGTTATTTATATAGGAAAGCAAAGGGTCTATTTCTTCCCTAGGTCCATCCCATAAAATGAACACATCATCCAGGAAACGTTTATAACACTTAAAGTGTATAGAAAATGAAGAAAGAAGAAGAAACTTATTTTCTCACTGTGTAACAACAATATTGGTGTAAAGGCCCTACAAGATGACCCCATTGCCACCCCTTCCTGCTGTAGGTAAATCTCATTATTAAATAATATAAAATTATTTTGCAACATCAATTCCAATAGATGCGTATATAGTAAAAATCACTGTGGTCAATGTTCTTATCGTATAAAAGCTCACTAAACCATTCTAGACCAGTGGTGTGGGGTATAACAGAGTAGAGGTCTTTAATATCAATGGTTACAAAAAGGTAGCTCTTCTTAAAGGGTATGTTGTTAATCAAACCCCCAAAAATTCCACGAATACTTATATATGTGTGTCTCATTATAAACAAGTTATTTTAATTTAGTATCAAGAAATTTTGCTATGGGTTGTGTTATTGATCCTTTTCCATCCACTGTTGGCCACATGGGTGGTTGATAAAGATTTTTATGAAGTTTGGGTAGTCCAAACCTAACTGGAATCCTAGGGTGTGGTACCGACAAGTAGTTCAAAGCATATATGTTGCCTAAGCAACAACGTGACATTGTGACACATGAGGAGGTGTTTCAATATGTGAATTATGGTGATCATGGGGAACTGATGACATGTGATCTTCAATCAAATGTGAAAAGAGATTCTCATGAGTTGGAATTTCAAGCATTGAGAAGATGAGATAGATTACGAAATATGAACAGACTCAGGGGACATTAGACCTGATGAAGTCCCTTTATACAGAACCAATTATCCTCAGCATGCTCTGCAGTCCAGGAGGAATCAGTGGCAGAAAAAAAAATATAAACTTGAATTTGTTAGCAGCAGGGCAGAACATAATTTGAACTGATAATAAGAACTTTAAAGTACAGTATTTAATTATGCGGGCATTAAGTTAAATGATGCCCATTATTTGTCGTTGAAAAAAGGCTTTACGTTTGTTCCTTCCAGAGGCATCAGTATGGTTGATATTATTAATTTGAAATTGTATGCTTTGAAGTTAAATTTAAAGGTATTTTTGGATGGGAAGGAATGAAATTTTCAAAACCAATATGTGTTAAAGAGAAAGAATGTTTTTTTAACCCCACCATCCATCTGGTTCTACATTTATATGAGACAAGGTGTGAGAAAGAATTGAGAAAATTAAACTACAAAAGAAAAAGATGCCCTTTCAAGAACGGCTCCCTATTATGCTGTCGCAGATGCAGGATGTCGAATGCGTCTTTGTTGAACTGAAAAGTGAGAAAAGGCAAAATAGTGAAAAAGAAGTTATGTCTTACCATAATGTTCCATCTGTGTTGTAGATCTTTGTTCATTCATTATAATTAGGACTTCGGTTCTGTCCTCAGAACCAATATGGCCGTTTCCAAGCTCACACCAACCAAAAACTGTCAGCTAAGATCTACCCATAATGCCCCGCTCCTAGTTATTCTAGATCGAGTTTGCCCACCCCTAAATAATAGAGGAGTAATAAAAAAATAGTAGAAGGCTCTGTCTGGGCATATACCCTAACCAGGAGTTCCTAAAGTCCACCAGGAGTCCAGGCAGGGGGAAGGAGGGCAGGAAGTAATGAATGAACAATGATCTACAACACAGGTGGAATGTTATGGTAAGACATAACTTCTTTATCTGATGTTGTAAATCTTTGTTTATTCATTACAATTAGGACCGAGTCCCCCGCTACTTGAGTCCTGGGTGGCCCTAAGGAAGGATATTCCTGAGCACCATAGAACCAAAAGATGCTCATCCCCTGGAGGCCAAATCCAATTTGTAATAAGAGATAAAGGTATGAGGTCTAGCCCAAGTGGCTGCTGCATAGCTATCATCCATAGAGGCTCTGGAATGAACTGCTACAGAAGTAGCCATAGATCTTGTAGAATGAGCCTTTATTCTGGAAGGTAAGGATAGCATATTGTGTTGGTAGGTAAAGGTAATGATGTTTCTAAGCCAGGAGGATAAAGTCACTTTAGAAACAGGTTTACCCAATCTGGGTCCTGCAAAGGCCATAAACAATTGATCTGTTTTCCTGAAAGATTTAGTCCTGTCCAAATAACAATGAAGCTGCCGATGCACATCAAGGGTGTGCAAAAGGTACTCCCCTCTATTAGAATGCTGTGGGAAGAAAAACCGGCAGGTCAATAGATTGGTTAATGGAAAATCCATAAATGACTTTGGGCAAGAAAGAAGGTACAGAATGAAGGGACAACCTATCTGTGTGGAAGATCAAGTAAGGTCTCTTGACAGTCAAAACCTGCAGCTCAGATACTCTTCTCGCCGAGGTGAGTGCTACTAGAAGTAAAGTTTTCCATGACAAAAACTTTAAATCACATGAATCAAATCGAATGAAATCAGGACCTGTGAGAGATTGAAGCACCAAAATCAAGTCCCAGGGTTCTAAGGGAGGCTTGACCATAGGTTTAACGTGTAATACTCCTTTCAAATATGTCTTGCATAGGAGGTGTGACATAATCGAAGAATCATCAAATCCATTATGAAAATTGGCAATAGCTGCTAAATGATGCTGAGGCTCCTGCATGTAAAAGAGTCATCAGGATTGAAGGATCTTTTGAATAGACATAGAGAAGGGATCTATGTTCTGATCTTTGACCCATATAGCAAACCTAATTAATTTACTAGAATAAACTTTCCTGGTGGAAGAATTTCACGAACAGGAGATGGGATGTCAGGCACCTGGCAATCACTGGAAGTGGAGGAACCAAGCTGTGAGCTTGAGACTATGGAGATTCGGATGAATCAGTCCCTGAGGATGAGATAACAGTCTTGGGAATGATCCAGGACCCATGGGCTTTGAATCAGATGTGGCCATAGAAATGGGAACCAGACTTGATAGGGCCAGTAGGGGGCAATGAGGATCACTTCCTCAATTTTGGAATGATGGGAAATGGGGGAAAGGCATACAAAAGACCCGGGTCGAGCATCCCTTGGAGGTTCCATCTGAAGGGGGGATCAGGGCAAAGTAGCTTCTGTATTTGTTGTTTAGGGGGGAAGCAAACAGGTCACAGGAAGGCTTGCCTCAGCATCAGAAGATCCGATCCGCTGTTACAGGATTGAGGGACCACTCATGAGGCATCAGGATGTTCCTGCTCAGATTGTCCACAATAAGGCTGGAACTCCTGGGAATGTGCATTGCTATAAGAAAGTGGTTGGAAACTATCGCCCAGTGCCAAATCCTCATGGCTTCCCAACACATGGGGTAAGACCTGGTTCTGCCTTGCTTGTTGATATACCAAATGCATACCATGTTGTCTGACTGAATTGCAATGGTCCCAGAAGGTAGGGATGCATGAAACGCTTGCAACGCTAAGAGATCTGCCCCCAATTCCAGGATATTTATGTGCAAATTTGCCTCCATGGGGAACCAGGTTCATTGGACCATCTTTCCCTGAAAATGCCCCCTCCCATCCTAACAGGGAAGTGTCTGTGGTCACCGTGTCTGTGGGCTGGGGAAGACAGAATGGTCGACACCAAAGATTCATTTGTGGCTTCATCCACCATAGCATTTCTTCCTTGCAACAGTGTGTAAGATGTATCATGCGGTCGAGTGGGTGAGTTAAAAATGACCATTGTGCGCAAAGGAGCCACTGCAGGATTCTCATGTGCAGCCTCGCCAGTGGTACTAATGTAATGGCAGCCACCATGGAGCCTAAGAGTTGCAGTACAAGGCATGCTGGTAAATAGGTCTGAGGAAGAAGGTCTTGGATTTGGTGTCTTATTTTTGAAAGCCTGTGAAGGGGGAGAGAAGCTTGACAGGATGTTGTGTCGAAGACTGCTCCAAAAAATTCCAGTGTCTTTGTTGGGGACATTTGAGATTTTTCCTTGTTGATTGTAATTCCCAAGCAGACAGCGAGACATTGAGTGTAAGAGAGCTGCGGACCAGGAGATTCCCGGTCGGAGTGGTAAGGAGCCAATTGTTTAGATACGGAAACACCTGGAATCCTTGTAGTCGAAGATGAGTTACCACAACTGCCATACATTTGGTGAACACTCAGGGGGCTGTCGAGAGACGAAATGGCAGTGCCCTGAACTGGTAGTGATTGGCTCCCAGCAGGAAGCAGAGAAACCTCCGGGAGCGGTGATCCATCTTTATGTGGTAGTATGTGTTCTGGAGGTCTATAGAGCACATCCAGTTGTCCCTCCCTTGGAAGGGGAGAATGGACTGTACCGTGACTATCCGGAATTTTTGAGGTTTGATAAATTTAGTAAAAACTAACCAAACAAATGGTACACCCAAGGATAAATGTACCATTGCCAGTCAGCAGTATAATCAGCAATCCACAGTATAAAATGGCAACGAAACAACCAGGCACTCCGAAGCTTCCTCAGACCAATACAAAAGATATTTTGAATAGTTAATAGGTATATTTTATTTGAATGCTAGTGCAATGTATTTATATACCTTCATGTGTCTTTAAATTTATTTCATTTTAATTTAAGAGAGTCAGGATTGTCAGTGATTGGTTGAAAGATATTTGAATTTGTTCAAATAATGAAGCTAGTTCATGTCTTTTGTATTGGTCTGAGTAAACTACTTAGTGAAAGCACTTACCATTGTCTGTTTGTGAATTAAAACTTTTATCCTGGAGAAGAAATACGGAGTGTCTGGTTGTTTCGTTGCCATTTTATACTGTGGGTTGTTTGATAAATTTGTTCAATAGGCTGAGATCCAGGATTGGTCTCCAGTCCCCTGTCTTTTTTGGCACTAAAAAGAAGCTTGAGTAAAACCCGGATCTTGTCTGATCTGGTGGGACTGGTTGGATGACTCTTTCTTAGCAGCTTTTCTATTTCTAAGGCTGCTAATTCCCTCTGATTGGGTGGTGCATCGGGGATTCCTTTGACAGGTCTGGGAGTTAAATCGAATGGTATTTGGTAGCCTCTGGATATTATTATTTGCACCCAAACATCGGTAGTAATAAGTTGCCAGGCTGGTAGGTGCAGAGAAAAATTACCCTTACTGCTTCCAGAGGAAAGCAATCGGGCCACTGCTCAGGAGCACTGGTTGGGTCTGCTAGAGAAAGAATCTCTAGTGTGTTGGTTACATGGACCCCCTCTACCCCAAAAGGGGCATCTTCCAGATCAGTTGCCCCCTCTTGCCTGGGGGGATTGCTCACCATGAGTGTCATGAAAAGATCCTTGAGATTTCTTGAACCACATTTTTCCTCCCTTCTGGTTCCTGGAGTAGGACCTCTGGGGGTTGGAAAAGTGTATGCCCACAGCAGACAAGGTTTTTCCATCTTTCTCACTTCGTGCAAGTGTGGCTCATACTTTGGGTCCAAAAAGCGCAGATTCATCATCAGGGGCATTGATGAAGGAAGATTTAAAGGGGTCTGCAAAGTCACACAACTGCATCCAAGCATTATGTCTCATGACAATGCCTGATGCGGCAGCTGGAGCTGCCCCCTCGGTGGTGTGAGATATCAAACACATCAAGGAGTTCCAGATGAATTCAAGGGTAGCTAGCTGTGAGGCGACAGTGTCATGCACCTCATCAGGCAGTACCCCCACTAAAGAAGAAGACATTTCAGAAATTAGGTCTCTTTGGAGGTGAGTGAAGTGTGCCAGATAGTTCAGCTACCGACTGACGAAGGTCGCTGAAGCATAGATCTGCTTCCCTAGTCTGTCCATGGTCCAAGACTCCCTGTTTGGAGGATGGACAGTGGAACTATCTTCTGCCAGTTTCCTCTTGGTGGCTGCCGCCACAACCATGGAATCAACTGTCAACTGCTTGGACCAGTGGGGCTGGTCTTCAGGTGTAGAAAAAACATGCATGGAAGGACTGTAAGAACACCAATTCCTCAGAAGAAGGGTTAGAGGACTTCCAGTCTCCCTGCTGCTTGAGAATTTTGAGAATGTCTCCAAATGAGATGTCATCTGGGGGAGACCTTGGAGATCCTTCCTCTTCATCACAATCAGTGTCTTCGGTGATAGATTCCTCCGGAGAATCAAGGTGCTTCCTCTTGCACCATTTTTTCTGGGGTGGCTCCCCAGTGGGATCTTCTGAGAAGGACTCCGGAGAAGGGGTTCCCTTCAAAGGGGGGGGGTCTTGTGGCTCCCATGCCTGGGATCCTGAAATACGAGGTGGGACAGCTGCATGCTAGGGGGGGTTCTGATGCTGATGTCATTGGTGCTGACTGCAAGCCTGCGGAGGCAAGGACCCTCTCCATCACCTGGAAAACAGGCCCACCTGAGGAGGGATGGGAGCCTGGAACCAAGAAGAACAACCTTGGAACAGGGGTCATATCCCATCCTGAGGAGACCACGTCCAGGTGAGGAGCTCTGAGAGGACTGGAAGCCGTTGAAGCCATGGACATAGATGGCACCAGCGAGAAAATAGGTGCCGGGCTAGGTACCAAGGTACGGATGGTCCAAGCACTGCTGCAAGTGTGGTCAGTGCCGAAAGGGGAAAAACTGCTGTCAGAACTGAGACAGTATGCAATGGGGTGGACATCGGTTACAAGATCTCTGGGACCTGGGTAGAGGCCGGAGGAGGACAAACATGGGGAAGATGTAGTAAAAGATTCCGAGCCAAGAGGGACAGAAGGTCTAGCTGGAATGGGCAATCCCCTAGCTGCCAGAAGCTGGTCCACAACCTGCACTAGGTCTAATTCAGAAAAACTCCTGGTGGATCTAAAGAAGGCTGCTGAAGGAGAATCAGGTCTTTCTAGAAAGGGGCTAAACCTCTGCCCCAAAAATGTGTTGTAAATTGGAGAGTATCTTGTCCTTGGCAGATATTCGACTTTAGGATCAGATGGAGTTGAAGAAACTATCAGCACCATGGCCGTATATGGTGCCATAGCAGGTATAGTCATAGGAGCCAATGTCGGATCCAAGGATGGCACCGAAGTCAGTGGTGCTGAGGCTGGAACCGAAATAGGGGTGAATATCATAGACGGCACCGAGGGAGAAGATATAGAGCCTGCTACTGAAGAGGTCTGTGCCAAGGGTGCTGGAGAAGCATGGAGCCGACTCAGTTCCGTAACTGACGGAGATGCAGGAACCGAGTAACTCCATTTTTCCTTATGTTTTTTGGTCTTAGGAGGGGTGAGACCTCTGACCCAGATAGAGCCTCCGAAAAAGGTGTCTTAATTAAACCTTTTAAAATAAGCTTATTTTTATGTTCTTCTATTGTACTATTATTACAACTAGCACAAATGTCACAGTCAATTTAATATGGTCCATGCTTAAAAAGTAGACACTACGAGCGTGTCCGTCTGAGTTGGGCATCTTACACCCACACTTGCCACACTGTTTAAACCCCAACTTAGCTTTGTCTGACATAATAAGGCAACAAGGCTATCCTAATAGAAAAAACAAAGGAAGGGAGAGAAAAAAGTGACAGAATACCAACGATGGTATTTAAAAAATACCACAAGTGGTAAGGAAGGGCCTATTAAAGGCAGTAGAGAGGGACAGTGCCAACAATGGTAGAAATGTAATTACCAAGGTAAAGGGTAGGGAATAGAAGTAGGATATAGGTGACAGTGAGAAAAGGCTAATTTAACTAAAAAATAAGAAATTTTGAGGAGAAACTATATTAAAAAAATCACAATTTTCCACTTAGCTTTGAGAGAGATGGCTAGCACATCTGACAAGGAACACAGCAAATTTGATCTGGAGTAACTATGAGAGGGGCATTATGGGTAGGTCTTAGCTGAGAGTTTTTGGCTGGTGCAAGCTTGGAAATGGCCATATCAGTTCTGAGGATGAAACCGAAGTCCTAATTGTAATGAATAAACAAAGATTTACAACATCAAATGTGGTTTTACAGCTAATTATTTCCCTGGAAAACAATTTGCTTGGTGGCTTTTGCTACTTTGCCATTTTCAGCACTGTAGTGCAATCTCGGAGTTGGTATATTTAAGTAGGGCGGGTGGAGGAGGCACAGCTCCCCATTTTTGGGGTGTGGGGGTGAAGCACCCCACATTATATAATGTTTTACAGTTTTTTTTTCGGAACAGCGATTTTTTTCTCTTGGAAAAAAATCGCTGTTCTGAGGTTTTGACGTTGTAGGCTTTTGCTTACATAGGGTTGATTATGTGTCGTTCACTCTTCTGAGCATGAGATATAATATAGACCCTCAAGAACTTGTTAACTGCAGAATATGCAGTTTTAAATGAATTGATCAGTGATCAAAATGTTAGAATTGTGAGGTCGGATAAGGGAGGTGGGGTTATATTAATGAATAACGATGACTGTTTTGGCAAAATGTTAATTTTATTAAATAATGACAATGTTTATGAGAATTCTTCTCTTAATGAGATAAACATGGCATACATAAAAATTAACTATTGGTTGAAAGCCTCCCTAATGGAAGATTACATTGATGAAAACATGTTTAAGTTTATGTGTATAGATCGGTATAGGATCCCATATTTTTTTTTTATTCCTAAAGTACATAAACCTATTTTTGAATCTCCATTAAGGCCTATAGTGGCAACAGGTCAGTTGAAGAAAGAGCCAATAGCTAAGTGGATAGATTGGAAATTAAAAGCATATTGAGAAATTTTTCTCAGGTATTGATTGATTTTTGGCAGTTTTTAAATGAGATGAAACATACACCATATGATGAGGAGGCATGGTTTGTAATGATTGATATCAAAGACCTATTTTCGTAATTGCATACAAAATGGGTCTAGAATGGTTTAGATAAAATTTGTTAGTGGACAATGGCATTACTACCAAGGAGATGGCAATTTTGACTGACCTGATAACATTTGTTTTGCAAAAAAATTTCATAAAATTTGTGGGTGAATTATATCATCAAGTTTTGGGTATTGCCATGCATGCTGCATGTGCCATATTATTTGCCAGCCTGGTACTATTATATTGGGAATCTGAATTTGTATTAAAATCTGTGATGCACAAATATTGTATAAGGTATTTCAGGTTCCTTGATGATGTATTTATTTTGCGGATGGGGCAAGATGTTATAGATGAATTTTTCAAATTCACTTTTCTAAGTTTTACACATACAGTGACAAATGACATATATAATTTTCTAGATGTTACTGTTAGTAAGAACTTTGTCAGTGGTCAATATTTATTTAATATTTCTGTAAAAGGAGACTTTTTCAGGGTTATATTTGCATTTCACTAGTTATCATTCATTGATAGAGAAAAAGCTGCTAGTTAGAGGACAGTTTGTACAACTTTCAAGAATGATTTCAAACAATGACACATTTAATAAAGGGATAAAGTTTGTGTTGCAACTTTTCAGGGAGAAAGGTTACCCTCGTGAAATGCTAAACGAGATCACATTGATAGTATATGAAGGTCAGGTGGATAGATTTCCCCGACACGTATTATTGGATCCCAAATTAATACTTTTGAAAAGGCTATTGATAGAGATTGTAATCTTGCTGTGGTTATGACATATAGCCAGAACTGCAGGTGGTTTAAGTCACCTGTGTCAGATAATTGGGAAATTTTGATACATTTTGACAATCTGAAGAGGATATTAGGATTGGCACCCAAGTTTGTTTATAAGAGAGGGTTAAATCTGAATTATATTTTAAACATTCTAGGGAATAAAACAAGATGGCTATGACAAAAATAACAAGTTTGGGACATGTACCTACTGTGATTATATTAATACAACCATACCAGTAGTGGTAAATGGTGGTTTATACCCCATAGTGAATTTTAATACTCAAGCTGTGGTATACATTGACACGTGTATTTTGTGATGCATTCTATGTGGGGAAACCTGAATGCTGTTTAAAAGACAGAATATATGAACACATTTATAGCATCAGGAAAAGGAATGAAAAATGTTTTATATAAGCACACAGTAGTTTGTTCAAACTATAAAAACTATGCATTTTTGATAGATAAAATTAATACTGATCAAATGAACTATTATTGGAAAAACAAATTGGAAATGATGGAATTGAAGTGGTAATACAATTAAACACTGGAGTAATCCATTTATTAAACAACAACACAATTAAAGTTGCAAGCTCGCAAAATATGAATTTAAAGGATTATCATCAAAATGGAATTGATTTTTAAAAGTAGTTTCATTGTATAATATATTAGGTTATATGATGAATTGTGATTGGTTAGTTAATATGTGTTTTTTAAAGTGCATGTTTAAAGAGAGGGTAGGGCAAGATGTATTATAGATGTATGATAGATTCTCATGAAATCTTATGTATGAGCAAAAGTGCTTAATCTGAGTTGTATTTGAATTGTATTCATACTGTTTTTATCTAATAAACAGTGCATTTGTGAGTTCTGGAGCATGGTGTTTTTAATAGACTGTTTTTTTACATTATACACCAAGCTGTTTTGTTGATGCAGTTTTCTTATTTTAACATTCAGTATTAGCAAACAGATGGGAAAGGGGCAAGGAACAACGCTGTTTAACTGTTTTTGTTAATCGTTCAATTTTCTTGAGAACAGAGGTCTCTTTTATATCGAGACGAAGACATAAAGAGATTATGTAATTTGCTCAAGGTCACCAATACTGTATGTGGAGGGAATTCAAAGATATTTTAATGGCTTAATAACAGTATTTTTCCTGTGTCCTTGTTTAACTACATAAAGGCTAAAGACAACCATGAACTAAGATGGAGAAAAAGCAGGGAATGAAATAGGAAAATCCAACAGGAGAACCTGAATGGCATTAAAGAAAGAACCTCACAACTGTTCGTTCCGGAAAACACCAACAGATATAGAGGCAAAGTCAGAATGTATTAAGAAGATAAAATATGAAAAAATCATGATCTCTATGAAATTAAAGATCAAATTTGCATTTTGAGAGTGTCCTTAAACTTCACAAAAATTCCTATAGACTGAGGAAAGATGAATGCCATGCCTCTGTCTGGGTGCAGTAATATGGATGAAGTCTGGGGAATGGTATTCAGTTAATCAGACCTTTCTGTTTAGGAAGCATATGCAGAATAAACTAATACTTAGAAAAAATATTTAATTATATTTATTTATTTATTTCATTTGTTTACCGGGATGATCCACTGGGCCTAGGTGAGCCCATTTTCAGTGGAGGCCCGGGGAGAAAAGCTCCAGCATAATATGACAGTACATACAAGAAAAATAACATGCTTTATAGAGTAGAATACAGTTACAATGGAGTAAAACATTGAAGTTGACACTAATACAGAGTTTATACAGCCACACTACATTAGGAGTAGTGTAATCCCAATGGTTCAATGCTATATACATATTTACACACTTCTACCTTGTGTCGTATTACTAGCATTAATGGTAAAATTAGATGATTGTGAATCAGCTTTGAAGAATTAATTGTTATTTGGTTGTGGGTGTTAGTAGCAAAGATTTAACAGCTAGTGTTTGAGGTCATGCAGTTGTAGTAAGATAATG
Source organism: Protopterus annectens (assembly GCF_019279795.1). Taxonomy (NCBI): domain Eukaryota; kingdom Metazoa; phylum Chordata; order Ceratodontiformes; family Protopteridae; genus Protopterus; species Protopterus annectens. Next base: position 427,696,761 of record NC_056737.1, read on the forward strand.
TGAGAGAGATTTAAGGAGTATTGAGACTGAATAGGGAGTGGTTTAAAGTGAGGAGGTAGATATTTAAGGAGGTTTTGTTTTGGCACATGAACAGTGCTAGAGTAAAGAAAGATGTTTTCTTAGGGATGACTTAAAGAGAACAAGATTACTTATGGTTCTGACAGAAGGTGGGAGAGCATTCCAGAGTTTAGAGACTGTGACAGAGTACAGCATTTGACCAGCTGATATACTTGGTTTATCAACTTTTAGCAATGATGTGTTTTCAGATCTAAGAGGTCTGTTGGGATGATAGGTGGACAGTAAAGAAGAGAGAGAGAGGGGCACATAGATGGTTTGTATATACGTTTATGTGCAGTAGTTATTTGAATGTATATGAAGTGTTGTGGCAGTTCAAGTCAATTTAGTTGGTGTAGATAGACAGTGATGGGACGAATATTTTGATTTAGTTACAAGTTTGGCGATCTTATTGTAGCATGAGTCAAGTTTGGTTTTCAGAGAGGACTGTATGTTGATGAGGATGGGGGCACCATAAAGTAGAGATGGAAGCAGGAAAGAAGAGGCTAGAGCTTTCTTGGCAGTGAAGTTAAGGAAGTGCTTGTGTCCATAGAGGGTACCTAGTTTCTGATGTGTTTTTTATATTGTTATGGATATGGAGGTTGAACGTTAGATTTTTATCAATGATGACACCTAATAATTTGGTACTTGGAATGACGGCAATGCTAGTATTAGTTAGGGAATGGAGAGAGAATTTGTTTCTGTTGAGAGGGGTATTTTTTTTGGGGGGGGGTGAATATTATAAGCTTAGTTTTACTAGAGTTAAGAGCAAGATGGTTGCTTGACATCTAAGCTTCAGTTTCTGTAAAGGCCTGTTGGGTAGGTTGTGGCAGGTCGGATACAGTCTTGGCAGAGCAAATGACTGTGGAGTCATCAGCATATTGGATAACTGTGCCATGAGTAAGAGTGGTATGGAAGTTATTGATGAATATGCTAAACAGGAGGGGGCCTAGTATTGAGCCCTGGGGGACACCATTTTTTGCCTTCAGAAATGGTGAGCAGGGTTTTTGCCATTTGATGGCTTGTTGTCTATCTGAGAGATAATTAGAAAACTAGTCCAGAGTGGGGGTGAGATACCCAAGCTGGAGAGTTTGGTAAGTAGTAGGGGATGGGAAACTGTACAGAAGGCCTTTGAGAGGATAGGACGAGTGAGGAAACCAGATATCTGGCATCCTGAGCCCTATTTACTGTGTCCAGAAAGGATATGAGAGCAGTGCAGGTACTATGCCCTGGCCTGAAGCCGTGCTGAGTAGGGGAGAGGATGTGGTTATTAACATGATAATCGAGAAGCTGAATGTGAACACATTTTTCTAATATTTTGGAGATGGGGGAGAGGATTTCTATGGGCTGGAAGTTAGAGATATCAGAGTTGTTGCCACCTTTATGTAGAGGAAGAACAAATGCTTTCTTCCAAATGTTAGGTATGGTGGCCTCCTTAATGGATTTGCTGAGGAGTATACTGACCGGATAGGCAATGGAGTTTGCAGATAATTATAGAAATTCAGCTGGTAAGTTGTCTGGAACATTTGTGCATAGTTTGAGTTCATGAAGGAGTTTTTGTATAGTGGAGGTGGGTATTGGTGTGAATGTGAAAATAGATATAGAGGGGTTTGGGCATGGTATTAGGTGGTTTGTGGTTTGTTGGTGGGGAGTTGGAGGTTAGCTTTGCTATGGTGTCAATAAAGTTAGAGTTAAAGAGAGTGGCTGTCTCAGTGGGAGTCTTGTCAGGGTTTGGGCAAGGATTATATTTAGTGCCTGGGCAATGTAGGGAGATGAGTGCTCCCCAGAACTTTTTAGGGTTTTGTTTGTATTGGTGTTTATATTTATTTATTTAATATATGTTGTGACTGCATTGGCTGTTCCAGTGCAACATGATTTTACAAATAAGACTTAGGGAAAAAACTCCACAGAGAGCTTGCTACCAGCAGGGTATATTTATTTATTTGATATGAGTTTATGCTTATTTATTTTTATTTTTATTTTTTTATTTTTGTTTATGCTTATATTTTTCTTTTTCTTTATGCTTAGTTTATCTACCATGACAATGCTGTGACCCACTGATGAGCTGTGTTTTAGACATAGCTAAGGATTCATTAAGAACAAAGGATACATTTGAAATTATGAGACGGTATATCTTTGCAAGAAGCTGATGTAGACTGCAGTGCAATAATTTTACTTGTATGACTTCAGGTGGGTGATTTTAAATAACTAAACAAAGAAATACTACATCTATGATACTTCCATGATCAAGACAATATTGAAACTACACAATAGTATCTTGATTATATAAATATTGTCAACAACTACACAAAGAGAAAACGCACCTGCAATATTTTCATGATTAAGGAAAAGATCCCTGTTGCCATGGAAGGTGAACTAGAGTTCAGCAGATGTTTTGTGGTTATGAGTGATAGAGATATTGCAGGATTAGCAGGGGAAATAAGTATTTTCACTAAGTAGCAATGAGTGTGCTACCTATGACTGAAAACTCACAGAAGTGAACCTAACTTGAATGACCTCATACTACTAAAAAGAAAAACATTTTTTTTTTCAGGGGGACTTGCTTGTGTATACCATCAATGAGATCATGCAACAGCAGGGAAAGGACAAATTCCTAATACCTTTGGCACTGTGACCTCTCACTAAGTAATGCCAACATAATGCCATCATATGACTATTTGATCACATACTCAGGAGAATATAGGATGTTTATTGCTAGGAAGTGTGACATCATGCACTTAGTGAGTAGAAATGTGGGGATAATTCACTGGTTGGGGTACTACAAGCAGAAAATGAGAAGGAGAGAAACCAATGGATTATAATTGCAGATGACTTGAGGACTACCAGACAGACAGACAGGCAATGGTTATCAGTGCAAAAGTCTGGTGATATGTTTAAGTATACTGGAAGGAAAATTGTGAGTCAAAGGAAATCTGATGTCAGAGAGTACTACTTTGTAGTGAAGGTGGTTGGACCAGAGGGAAAAGTGATACGTGGAATGACAAAATAGTTGGGGAGTAATATGAATGTTAAAAACCAGCTGCAGGTTCCGATTCTGAAAGAGTGAAGCCACTAATCTATTTCTACCTACAACTTCATGCATTCTTATAATTCACTGCTCTTGCCTCTGATGGAAGCCAATCATGGATTTTCTGTAGAGTTCTGGATACCGCACAATAGTACAGGCTTTACATAACTAGGTTTAAATGAAGCCCTCATTATATTCACAGAATATGATCAGACGGAAATGACAGAGCCGAAACAATCATCACTCATAAGGATGTAATTAAAAAGGAAGCCTTTTTCATATTCAGCATTAATTACAGCGATGTTACAGGAGAAAGAGCATTATGTTGATTGGATTCTGCATAAGTGTGAAAGCTAGGAAGCATTCTATGTAGAAAGTGAATTAAATCCTTGAAAAGCCCAGTTCATGAAGTGGTGGGAAATGAGGGTCGTGTTTTAAATCTCTAGATCGCACACAGAAGAATAACAGATGGGGATTGAAGTCAAGCACTAAATAAGATCATTGGGCATTGTAATATTATTATTCAATTTAAATAAACAGCTGCAAGAAGAGTTCTCATTACTAATAAAAATTGTCAAGATAGATATAGAGCTATGTAATGACTCATTTTGAATTAGACACTTATTTTAAAATCAGTCAAGAAGCTATTCAGTTCCAGAACATAAGAAAAATGAACTGGAACAAACAATTCAAATGGTAAAGGCTTAAGACAGTAGGCAGGCTCCCTAAATATCAAATTCAAAAATAGAACTGCAAGTAGATGACTAAATAGTACTCGCTGTCAAGAAAATGCAGAAATAGGTAATTTCAGTGAATATTTCACAGTATTCCCAGCCACTCCTTCACATATTACTGGGAATATTTTCTGCAGCAACGGAGTAAGTATTGATTATTAAAGATATTAACATATGAAGGAAGAATTCACAAAATATTATGCACAACTTATAAAAGTTATTTAGGCTTTGCAGTATGAAATAACTGGAGAACAGCATTTGCTGCCCCTTGTCCTTAAAGTACGTTTTTTTAGAGAGAGTAAAGCTGTAGACATTCAATATGAAATTAAAAATTAAAATTGTAAGTTACAGTTAGCATGTTTATAGGGCAGTTTTGTCCTGTTGATTTAATATTATAACAAATAATTAGCCTTGTAGTTAGTGAAGAGTAGAGAAACAATGCCATTATAGATCTAAAAATAACTTTATGTGGGGGTTGCAGGTTCAGTGTAAGAAATACAAAATGTTTGTTTGATTTTTAGAAATAACAGCGAGTTCATTAACATAATGAACAGAAACAGCTGTGCTGTACAGTTTGGATAAAGTACTTAATATTACTCAGGTGTGAAGTATGCATTTGGAAGATACAGATATGGTGTGACTTGTTTCCAGAGACACCAGGTCCTACTTTGCTGTAAGTAATCTAGTGATTGATGAATAACCATCTGTTATGAATAAAACTTGAGAGAAAAAGGATCAGATGCCTCAAAGGGATATTATACCCACCCAGCATTTTAACTGCATGTAAGCTTTTCATAATATCAGCAAAATCAGAACAGTGAGAATTTGTAATGGCAATAGTCTTGGAGTGTGGCAACCAACATTACTAGACATTATGCAGTTTGGCAACATGACTACATTGCATCATGAGCCATGCAGTCATTATCAACCCATTTCCCACAAAAATCAAGAGTAGCTTCTTTATTCTCTTCTATATATTACGATTAATTCTTAACATAGCTGTTTTACACCCATGTTTCCTGACTAATAGCAGAAAACATTTACAATGTTCATCTAAAAAAAAGTCTTGTGGAGCTGAATGGCATTTCAGCTGGATGTCAATCTAAATCAGTATCTCTGTGATTATTTCCTTTCTACGGCTGCCTTACATGTAACAACAGGTTTCAGTTGCTGATGTAATGACGTACCTCTGATACTTGCAGAAGTGTGACAATCAGTATCTCTGTGATTATTTCCTTTCTTCGGCTGCCTTACATGTAACGACAGGTTCCAGTCACTGATGTAATGACGTACCTCTGATACTTGCAGAAGTGTGACACACAAGCTGTGTTCTTCATGTTGCTGGGTTTGTTTAATATTGGATACTGATGATGTCAAGGCAGTATCTTTGCTGAATGTAGTTTAGTAACATCACAGATTGTAAGGCAGGATTTTACTGCTCCTACTTTGTATCCACGATTTGGTTTGAAACCACTCCAGTTTGAATCGTAAACTGCTTATTTTGCATCACTGCCAAAGTAGTTGGACAGATCGCTGGCTTAATTTATTTATTTTTTTTTTACTTTTTGTACAATTCTTATCATAAAACACATACAAATCCTGAACATATGATCACACCCCTCAAATTGGATGCCAGTCAAGATTCTGGAAGCCCATTATTGACAGCAGCATACTGCAAGGGGCTGACACACATGAGTAGAGGAAACAGTTATCTGAAAGGAAGAATACTGACCTAACATATAACGCAGCACAAAGTAAATAACAAGTACAGTATCATTATTCTGTGCAATGTAACTGACCTGCTCTTAATGTAGATGTTGCATGGTGATGCCTCTGTTTTTCAACATAGTTCCTAGTGTTTATACAGCAAGCATCTGACTTCTGATGTCATAATGTTACGCTCATGTTTCTCTCAAACACATGCAGAGAAAATGTGTGCTGATTGTAAAACTAGAATGAAGCTGTGTTGCAACCATAATAATACATGCTAACCCTGCCCTTGCCTCTAACCCCAATGTGCAGCTTACCTTATAAAAAGCCCTTTCTATAACATTGATACTACACAAGACAGCTTGGACATTCAACACACATGCATACATACACAAACAATTTTTCAAATCCAAATGCCAGCAATGTTTGAACCCCTTTAGCCAGCTGTTCAACATTTGAATTTTTCAGTTTGAACACTTGAATTATACCCAAATATGTATATGTACATGTGTGTGTATATATATATATATATATATATATATATATATATATATATATATATATATATATATGTGTGTGTGTGTGTGTGTGTGGGTTCCTGTTACGTGATTGAAGACACATTCTGTTGAATGCATCTTGATCGAATGTAAAAGAACGAAAAGGCAAAATAGCGAAGCGGCTTTTAAGTGAATTCTTTCCCTGGGAAAGAATTTGCTTGTCCACTTCCATTACTTTGCCGTTTTCGGGACTGTAGTGCAATCCCGGAGTTGGTATATTTAAGTAGGGGGTGTGGGGTGTGGCAAAGCCCCCCACTTTATGTAATGTTTTAAATTTTTTTTTTTGGAAAAAAATAGCTGTTCTGAGGTTTCAACATTGTTAGCTTTCGCTTACATGGGGTCGATTAATCATTGTTCATTTTTTTAAGCATCCAATGATGTAATATAGACCCTATATATGTATGTGTGTGTGTGTGTGTGTGTGTGTGTGTGTGTGTGTGTGTGTGTGTGTGTGTGTGTGTGTGTGTGTGTATGTGTGTATAAAAGTCAAGATTAACAACATGTACCAAGATAGATACCTGACTTATCATTTATCCACCAAGCAAAACTACACTAGTCTTAAGGATCATTTCTGATACCGAAGAAAGAGTTGAACCTTTGTCAGATGAACAGCTGTAGATAAACAAGCTAAGCAATGCAGGATAGATACCCTGCAGATCTTAGTACTAACATAAGCACTCATGTCTTCCATTCAGAGCTATAACTAAGGTGGGTCAAAAAGAACAGCTGCCCTGGGCACAAGCTGTTATGGGACAGGTTCCAGTGGTGCATGAGTGGAGTATAGATATTAATTTATGAAAATGTGAGGGTATGTCAGCTTCATAGATTAATGTTGGTACTGCATTTCCAAACATGGCACAGCAGAAGTGTGTGGAACTTAATGTATCAAGCTGCTTGTTATAGCAAACAGTTTGCTACAGTTACAATTAGGGGTACATAAAGATCATTTTATTTATTTATAAATATTTTTGGTCTTCAACCTTGAGTTGAGAGGTTACCAGTTTGGGGAACTGTAAAGGTACCAGAAGACCTAGCTACAGTTCTGGTTGCAGTGACACAAATCACTCCTCTCTGATAGACTGTTCAAAGTTGTCAGAGAGGAATATTTCATTGTCAACGAATATGAAATTCCCAGCTACCAATGCTGGACCCTGTTCTCCATATTCCTCATAAGAAAAGTTACATCAGCGTTCTGACAGAGTAACAGTTGCATAAGTTGACATTAACAGAAATGACTTCAGTTTCTGAATATGTGGTCACATTTCTAGAAGGGTCAAACTTGTATGAGTACTTCAGGCAAAGCAGTTTATGTATTCATTGGAAAAAGTATCTTTTGTTTCCTTAAGCTGGGAAAACAGATCAGAATTAAGCATAAACAACTAGAATTAATAAATTGAATTAAAAATATTATCTGACAAAAAATATTGCCAATCAAACTAAACTCCTCTTACTCAATGCCCCCTGTCTCTGTGTTTCACAGCAGTCTGTACTCCTTCTTTGACTGGTACTCCCCTTTCAGAAGTCCTTGGCCCCAATTCCCCATCTTGTAAAAAAGACTATAAGTCACCTCCAGTATGATGTTGTTATACTGTTTTCTAAGTATGTTGGTGGTGGATGGAACAGATTGCTCACCGACATTAGATGACACTGAATTTTAGAAGAAGTAGAGTTTACACTGTACCTCCACTAATATGTTTAAATGCTATAAGAATTTCATCTAAGATTCTTGCCCTCGCAGTAATTTCTCTATTAGTATATGTCACTTTTAAAGAATTTCATCAAAGATTCTTACCCTTACAGTAAGTAATTCAACATATTTTTTCCTTTGCATCAACAAATTTTGCCTGTTCTGCTTTTCTTCTTTCCCCTTCAACATAACTATTCCAGAAACACTGCTCACTCCTCATGACTGTTATCAAATGCAATTATCTTAATACTTTTTATGATGCATACTGTCTGCAATGTCCTGCATACTTCTAAATTGCAATAGTAAGGGTCATCATTAGGAGGGGCAGGCAAGTGGGAACTTTCTCCTAAGCCCAGATGCAGTAGGGGGTGTACTTCCAATGTTTTTTTCCTTTAGCGATTTCCAGAAAACATAAAAAAAAAAAACTGTTCTGTTGATCTGATTTGCCCACCAATGACTCCAAATTCCACTCTTTTATTGGCTCAATCTTTGCAAACTCAGCCAATGAGAGACTTATGTTGGAAGTCATTGGTCAAAGGGACATGACCAATCATGGTGCCACATTACCAGATTGTTAAATGCTAAGCATATCTCCATGTCTCCCTGGAAAGGGCAGCACATCCATCTGCAATACTTTACCTATTTAATTATAATAACTGTAATAATTGCAAGATTAGACAAATACCACCAAATATGGTTTATTTTCTCTAAAAATTCAGGATATGATTAGAGTTCATGAAATCAGTATGGCTTCAGTCTTTCATGTTAGCAAGAATACTCTTCTCAGCACCCACAATGTGTCCAGAATTGCCTTCTTCTGCAGTTCATATGGGATTACATGTATTGGCAGCTAACATAAGTTTGGTTGTAAAGTCTTTTTTATTAAACCTGTTGTTCTTACTACTACTTGAACTGTCTGGGTATCTTACTTCCATATTACTCTCATTTCTGATTCCGAATCCCGCTATTTTAAGTCTTTGTATCTCTTGGTATAGAAAATACAATAATTGCAGGGCATAGCAATTTTGGTTATGAATGTTATTCCTGCCATTTTTCTTGGACTATTATATCTGGTTTTCTTGCATCTGTTTTCTGAACTATTGGTAATGGATGATTCCATGTTATATAAACTTATCAATCTCAATAATGCTTTGTTGTTGATGTTTCTAATGCTTCTCAACAACTTCTATATTGCAGTGTTTGCACAGTTTCCATTGCAGCAGTCATGCTATATTATTGCACCTTTCAGTATACAGGCCCTCAGTCATGACTGCCTCACACTCAGCAATGAGGTGTGCAACTGTTTCCAGTTCTGTTTTACAGCATCTGAATTTGTCTTGTTTCTCCTATTTTTTCAATGGATTTTGTAAACCACTGTCTACATAGTTTACTATCCTGGGCCACAGTTATTAACCTTTTATCTTTTGTTTTTAATGTACCTCTCCTTAACCACTGCTTTGTCAAATCACGGTCAACATGAAGTTGTTACAGCAATTTTCTCTGCCTACCACTATATTTGTGGACGTCCCAATTTTCTTTCCTTCTCTTCTGGTCCTTTTCATTATAGTCTTTCTTTTATTTTTTGGTACTGTCAGTTGCTTTCTAATTTTTGTCTTTCATATTTGATTTCCATTGCCACATTTTTCCGAAATGCTTCTGCTAAACCAGTCAAAGACTTCGTCTTATACTTCTTCTCTTCATGCTTTAGAACTTTCACTATGTTGTTTGGATCTGGTGAGGTCAACAAACATATATGCAGTTCCGTGACTGTAGATCAACACATGTAGTCAATTCTGAAGAGGCTCATACCTCCTTCAGAGCGAGGGATGTATTTGTTCTGATCAAAAAAAGAGCACTTGCCCATCAGCTCACTTAACTTTTTAAAATACTAAAACAAATTATTCAATGTGTCTTATTCCTCCTGCTGGGAGGGGATTAAACGCATTCTCCTAGATCTAAGAGCTATGGTGATATATTCTGGGCCTAACCTTAGTACTCTCCAACTTGAAGAAGGGAGAAATCTCCCAAAACAAGGGAATCACTGCTGTCACACACTTAAAAATTGCACCAGTAATGATTTTATATGGAAAACAGAAATCAGAACTGTATCTTTTTTCTCTGGCAACTGAAGCACAAAGAATTTTACCTTTACCACCTGTAGAGGAGCAATTTTGCACTTACTGACTTAGCACCACTACCTTTAATTGCCCAGAGATGAAAGCAAATTAATTAGCTGAAATGGCAATGTTTATAAATGTGAGACTTGGTATCATATTAACTTTATGGCTCATAATTATCAACCTGCATTGCACAATGTACAACGCAAATGTGTGAAAAGTGCCACGTCTATATACAAATGCAGGAAGTGTGAACCAGCAGAACTGGTTGCCACATATGTTAAGCCTGTGAAGAACTGTAAATGTGCAAAGATTAATTTCTATAAAGTTGGCTAAGAAATGTTCAGGAATACCTTTATATATATGTGTATGTCTTTTCAACATATATGTAACTGCTACCTGTCTTTGTAAGTTTCCAAAGTATCTTTGTAAGTTTTTGTAGTTCACAAGTAAGCAAGATTCTGTGCTAATATCACAAAACCTGAGGGGGCAGAACATGTGTACCTGAGATCAATGCCACTGGCTAGTAGCTAAAGCCACTTGCTACCAGCCTTAATCTGCAGGTGTCCATTGTTGGAGACCAGTTTATTACTTTTGTAAGTATGGAAAGGGAGTGGATAGGAAAGTTGGAAAAGAGGAGAGAGCAGAACAAGGGAAATCCATGAGATAAGAGTTCTAGTGGAGTTGGAAGAAAAGTTGTTTTGGTGTGGATAGACATACTTTTTTCTGAAATATATAAGATAAAATGGGAAATATAAATGGTAGTAAGTGTAAGAATGACAGGTAGGGAATAGCTAAGGGTATTAAGAATAATACAAATAGACAAGACAGATGGGTAGGTTCTCAAATGGTAGAGGAGATCAGCAAACAGAAGGTGGGTGACTGCTGATGGGGAGAAATTTGTGGAAACACAAAACAGGTGGGTTTGATACAAAAAGGCAGGTACATAGATGATGGGTGATGGGAACAATGAATCCACGACTGCTATCATCCCAGTCCAGAGACCCTCAGACCTCAGACAGACCTCAGTATTGAGGGGTTGTAGCTTTTGGTGGCTCAGTGGATGGAGCCTGATGGGACAGAGAGTTTTACACCTGGTACAGGAGGCTTTGGTATGGTTACTACAGCCTCTCCCCAGCCCTGTTGACTGTTTACTCCACTACTGCCTACATCTTAGGCTGCTATTGGTCTATGATGCTTTGCTATGGGCTGTCTACAAGGAAGGAGTAAGCATTCCTACCCTACAAAGCAGACCCATGAGAAGCAGTGGAAAGATTTCTCCCTGGCTGTAACAAACAACTAGAGCCAAAGTATCCCATATTCATCTGGATCTGTAGAGAGAGAAAAAAATGGAAAAAAAAGAGAAGTAATAAGTAGCAGAATGTAAAGCTTGTTAAATTATTTTGTAAAGCTAACAAACATTACTATTATTATGAATAATATTACAGTACAGAATATAATACGGTATAATGGTAACACAATATAATATACAAAAATACACACACACACACACACACACACACACACACACACACACACACACACACACACACACACACACACACACACACATAAATATATATTGTATAATTTAATATGATAATTTAATTAGTAGGATATACTGTAGTGTAATAAATATACTAATATTGGTATTTTTTATTTGATACAAGGTGTACTTGTAGGATTGTTGGACTGTTGGACCAGCCTTACCAATGATAGAAGACAATCTTCTTACATGTTTCCATGCTGCAAAACAAAAAAGAAAAAAAAATCTTTTCATTTAAATCATATCACACAGTCATTTTGATCTGACTGTCTCTATTATGAATATGCGCAGCATATGCCTATGACTAGTATCTGATCTGTACATCTGCACAACCAGAGGTCATGCATAATTCCACCCATTTTGTGTGTGTGTGTGTGTGTGTGTGTGTTTGTGGTGAAATGAATGGAAGAGCGCTTGAAAATAGTTAACTCTCCTGTAATTAAATAGAGACAATATCTTCTGACTTTTCTTTGACTTTTGCAGGAGTCGGCAACTGTCTCTCTGCGATTGCTGAACATTTTCATTAATCAATATCTGTTCAACTAATTAATTCATTATCAAATAATACAGTAATGGTACATCTTAATTTTAGTGATACAAAATGCTAAAATATCTTATAGTACAGGAGAAACGTTCATAGCAATAGGGAATGTATGTAGACCATTCTGCAAAATTTCAGACTGCATTAAGAAAAAAGTCAAATGCAATTCTAAAACTAGTAATATATATCCCCCCAACACCACACACACACACACACACACACACACACACACACACACACACACACACACACACACACACACACACACACATAGCGCTAGCCAAAGCTGTAATGGAAACAAACTGCTGTGTAGCTTGCAGTCCTTACGCTGTTACAGGAAAACATTTAGTTGGTTTAATCATAGTGCATCACTTCACTTTTAGGGGTACTTGTTATTGTTGAAGCCGAATCTGTTTGAATACAAATATTGGTTTTAAGTTACTTCAGGAGTGGATTTATTTGCAGTACCTTTATTTTTCATTTTTTCAGTTGTCATATTCTACTTTTAGTTAGTAACAAAAGAATAACAAGACAGAAAACACAACACTTAATAACATATACTTATTTCTTAACAAGTACAGCCAACATGGCTTCATACTGGAGAAGGAGAGCTCCTCGAGTTGTAGAAATAAGATATTAATTTTATTGTATGCCCTCTATACCTAAGAGATGCAGTGACAGTTTCTGCACAAGAGATTTTTTTCCTCTCTTTGTGATGCTTCTTGGTGGAAAAATGTAAACCACAATACGCTAGAATGTCCTTGTGTGAACTATAACCATGAGATGGCCCTGGAAAGTCTACACAGAAAAAGAAAGAGAACACAATGCATCTAGCTGGTATTTTGATGGCATCTATTAACTGATCAAACCTGTTATAGAAACTCCAACACCATCTACCTAGACAGAAGGGTGGGGCTCAGCTATATTACTATAATGTGCAGTCTGCTGTTATTATCAAATTCACCCACTGCAACATTCTGCAGTAGGCAATATTAGGGTTATAAATAATGATCTGGACTAATTTATTCAATAACGTTATCCTTAGAATCAAATGCTTACCACTTACTATCAGACTCAAGATGTTGAAATGGGGTATATATTGTCAAGTGTTTGCATTTACTTAATGGAAGCTGATAACTATTAACTATAAAGCTGACCTTAACCTAAATGATCCACTGAGGAAAGAATTCCTTTCATAACATGTTTCAGAACCATAATTAAACTTGGCTTATTTATGTTTAAGGAGTTTATTCACCAGCATCCTATTTCAGAAGCTTTGCCAATGTTTGTGTTTCATCTATTTGTTTACTTATATAGATATCTATTTCATTGAGAGGAGGAAAGCACATACTTTCGGACAAGAGAGGATATATAAATAAAATAAACAGGCACAAGAAAATGAACTTCGTGTGAACTATAAATTGCAGTGTATGCAAAATATGACTAAAAGGCCATAGTTCATGGAGAGGATTCAACAATACTCTTTAAGTCCTTGAAAAAGCACATTTTTCTTATAGGAATTTAGATAGTGATTTAAGATGGAGTTTGGAATTATGCCTGTTGCGTGTTTGCATTCATTTTTTTAGAACAAGCTGTTGATATAGATGGGAATAAAGCTTCATTGACTTGGGCAATACTTTAAGGTTTGGTGCCTCTGTAAGAAAACCAAATGCAAGTGCAGTGAAAGATGCTTTTATTTATGTGACATTTTAACTGTTGGATTCTTAGGAGTTGTCTTTTCTCAGGTCAGAAGACAGAGCTTCAAAAAAGAGCAAATGACATAAACTATGATGACAGTGTTAAATTGCTTAGTATTGGCCACAACACATTTTAAAGGATGCACTTTGGGCTGAAAGGCTCTTTAATTACTGCTAATGGGGAGTGAGAATGTTTTTGAATGCTGTGAATGGACAAGTGAGAGGATGAGTCTGATGGTACCTGGAGGTTGTGAGTTTCAGTCAGGGCTGGAGACAACTTACTTATTCTGCAGCTGTAGTGGAGTTGGCTAAGCACTGGACAGCATGTGGCCTCTGGGATGGACGGACGGTCATGAAGCTGCTCCAGCTCGTAACAAACAGAGTTAGAGAGCACAGAAGCAGGCTGATTCAGCTTGATAGTAGGTTTTGTAAAGTGGTTTGCAGCTATAAATCAGTCTAATATGCTTACTTAATTCAGTTCCTTTAATTTTTAAATTCAGTTTATGTTTCTTTTGAGTTGGCTTGGCTAAATAATGTGTAATATTTCTGTATTTGCTGCTTGTCCTACTAGTGCTATATGATGTCACCTGCTTTGCATTGTTGTTTTTTCATATGTCCTGCACATAAAAAGGGCATCTCTACTCTAACGGCAGTAATGGCAGCTTTTGGCCATCAGAACCACAGTTAAACCATACATTATGTTACAGCACTATTAAATTATATTGGCACATTTTATGTAGCTCTGCTACAAGGGAAATGCCACTGAGGATTCTAACCAGTTCAAACAACACAAATTAAATGCTTGCCTTCTGTATTACTTGCACATGATGCATGTTTTATTTTCATTTTTTAATAGTCAACTTGAATCTGAAAATGTTCCCTCCTTTGGTTCACAGAATGTGGCCTACTGCTGACAGCAACATCTGTCTTGGGTACAGCAATTAACTGACTTACTCTCTTATTTTTAATATATTTTTGGCCCCAGTGGAGCAGGCTATTATCTGCCACTGGTGCCCCTCCTCTGTCAGCATGTGCCCCCCATTATTTGTATGACTGTGATACATGTAAAACATACCTCTCAACCACACCTTTCAACTGCCCAGAATTTCACAGAATGAACAGATTTCTGCTTCATGTTTTTGGTTTGTCCCTCATAGAATATGTTTTTTTTTTTCGGGCAAATAACTGAAGATTGAAGTCAGCTCCCTATTGAAATGGTGGCAGCAGAAATGTAGAGTGCTGACACAGAAAATAAAAAGATTGATACAGCAGTAGATGAGCAAATCTCAAACATCACTCTTCTCCTTTAAACTTTTATTTTTGCATGAGTAGCAAGCCCCCAGTAGCCACTTATGTTGGGGGGAAGCCCCTCACAACCCCCAAACGTATGTATACACACTCTGAGATCACTATACCTCAGAGAAAAGGGAATATCCCAAGAAATGGCCATCTCATACTTAGTATATGTAAGTCTGTTTTTTCAGCCATTTAGTCTCCATATTGTGGGCCTGTATCTAGCAGGTGCCAACATTTCAAATGGTTTCATTGAAGTCACCAAATAATGATAGACATTTGAGTTTCAGACTTAAGTCCTCCGGAAAATCCATGTTAATTCAGAACCTGTTACTCTTGCAACTTTCTAAGTTTATGAGTATTATTTAAACTCTGTCCTTGTTTTTGGGCATTTCCCCCCTCTTTAATTGTGGTCTTGTCCAGTATTCTTGCACTAAGAGGTTGACAGGCATGGTCTCAACCTGCCATCCCTCAAAATCATAGCAGAAACCATCACAGATCATTTCACTTAAATTTTGTTTATGTGAAAATTCAATCTTTCAAGGAGAGGGAAGGGTGAGTAAAACCTCACTTGATCTAATACTTTGTTTCTCTAAACTCAGTATATCCAAAAATTTAATATGAAACCCACTTAATCTAACAGACATCTACTCTAATCTCATTTGATAGAAAAGTGGAGTAAGCTATAAAGAATTAATGATGACGTGATTTAGGGTGTTAGGATAGTAGGAATTATAAGGCAAATTAGTCTAGTGCACCATTTGCAGCTTGCTAATCCCCACCCACAAGTCTGAGCATCAGTATTGATTTACTGTGTGTGATGTTTTCTCTGTAGTTGTGCGACCATGGAGTTATTATATTTATGTAAGAGGGTGTGGGAGTGCAGGGGGCCTGCCCCCTTCAAAAAACAACTTTTGGAGTAGTATTTGCAGTATATGAATTTTTAGACAAAATATGGTTAAATTTAATGTGTTTTAAATTAAATGTGGTTTACATTAAATGTTGTGATATCTTGTGATAAGATGAAAAGTTTTTCAGGTATAACATAATATACACGTGAAGTAATATTTTTCTGTAACATCTGACTACTCGGGTGCTTCTGCTGGCATTACAGAGATGTGATATTACAAGCATTTGACTATTTAGAGTGTTCCCATTTTAAATATATATATATATATATATATATATATATATATATATATATATATATATATATATATGAATTCACTTTATAATGCCGGATTTCCGAAAGATCGAATTTCATATGGCCCAGGCCATATGATCGAACTTTTGGAAACTCTACATCATAAATACATTCAAAAAAACAAAGGAAAACCTTCCTCACCATTATTGCAGGGGGGCAAGCCCCCCTGTGCCCCCCACACTCCCGCTACTTAAATATTAAAACTCCAAGATCGCACTACAGAGGAAAAGGGAAATCTCCCATTCCACGCTGTATGCAGATCTCTGTTCACAATATCGAGATTCCAAAAGTTAGATCATATGGTCTCGGCCATATGAAATTCGATATGTATATATATATATATATATATATATATATATATATATATATATATATATATATATATCACATTACCTCATTTCCCATGGATAGAGGGATTAATTGTTTTTACTGGAAAATCAATTAATCCCGCTACCTCTTAGGCAATCTCAGAGGCAGTGCAACCTTGCTGTTAGTATATTTATTTTTTGGGGATGTGGAGCTACAACCTTCCACATAATGGGGTTTCAGGAATGCATAGTCCACTGTACAAAAATTATGACATTTTCAGCTGATTTTTAATTGCTATAATTTCAGATTTTAAATTTAACTGTGTGAAAGATTAATTAACACTGAGTTAATAATGTTCTTTGTACATGATTACTTTATAAGAAAATCTATTTTTTTGTTGTATTCAACTCTTATTATGAGCAAAGACATCCACATCTGTCTTATTTTCTTAAAGCATGCATTTGAATATGTTTCCCGATATATGTCAGTTCCTCCATTTCATGCTCATCTGTTTTCTGTATCTGTTTCATCAAGCTCTGTCTTTAAGAAAAAGGGAAACACCTGGGTCAGATATAAATAGTGAGGGAGATATGAACAGGAACTTATACTCTTAGGAATTAATGCAAATATCTTTGCAACAAGGTCGATAGTGTCTTTCTGAAGCAAAAGCAAATTCAAGCCCATAAATATTAAAGGCATTTTTGCACAGAACTCAGCCCATGTACAGGTTAGACCAAAATTCCCACCCCATCTCTATTTTGGTGAATACTGTGACTTGAACTGACCCCATAGCTATAGCTGTGACCATTGCCTCCTTGCTGGTCAGTCTGCATGGTCCCATAATGTACAGCCAGGCACATGCCTACACCTTAATCAACCAGTAATATATTCCCACACTTTCTCCATCCATGTAACCTGCCTACACTAATACATTGCTCAGATCCATTCACTGTTTTAGTCAAACTGGTATAGTTGGACTTTATCCTAAATTTTCTTATGTCTTATAATGCCTTTCTATCTTTCCTATCTCTAGAATTCTCTGTATTTTACTTTCTATAGATACATTTTCATTCATCTGAAAATGAGTTATTAACATCACCTTTCCTAAATCCTGTTCAGCTGTCACTGTGTCCAGTCTAAAACCTATCTTCTTAATATCTACTTTAAGTAAGATCATTAAAAAGGTAGTTTCACCCAAACTACTTAACCACTTGGACTCTAACTTTTACTGCATATATCCCAACATGGTTTTAGGATAGGACATAGTACCACCATAGTACTACTATATTTTATTTCTCAGCAGCACAATATACAGCAAGGTGGAAAAAGGAGGACTCTCAAGATTTTCTTTTTTGCATATATATATAAACACATCAAAAGAGCTAGAAGCAATGAGAAAATTCATGAATTCCCCTAGTGCTTCAGCATAAGCTTTCTTTTTGAATCTTAGCAAAGCATCTGGCTCCATCTTCTGTCCTGTTTTCCTAGATGAACTCAGATCACATGGACTAGGCACCACTCTGCCTTCTGTTAGTTTTTGGCTTTGAAAACTACTGATAAGATCCAAATAAAAAGAACCCACTCAAAAAGTCTGGAACCCTTCAGAGATATTGGCCAAGGTTCCATCTTAGTGATGTTACTCTTGTCCATCTTTTTTAACTCAAATCTTATTAAAAATCCCTGGGACAACATAATCTGCAGTACAGATAATTTGGTTTTCACTATCTCTGACCCCATCACCAGATATTATTGACTATCAATTAGAGTAAAGACCTCCTCCTACTTTCTGATTGGTTGCCTGAAAAACAAACTCACATTTGATGTTGGCAAGAGCAATGTCAAGGTGCTGGAGACCACTAGCGGGAGAAAAACAACCCTCAAATACTGAGTGATTATCAGTTCTGTAGTAACTGCACTAGAAGCAGTCACTCGCTTCATATATCATGATGTCAGGCCACACTAGCTCTTACCATGCATTCTGGATATTTAGGGAATAAAAACACTTAAGTATTAGTTAGTTCTGGTGACATAGATGGGTAAAGCCCCAACTATGGCTCAAATAACCTTAGATCAATTACCAGCTCAGGTGCTTGTCAGAGCTAACAGGAGACTATGGGCATGCATGTTCTTATGGAGACCAGGAGAGACAAGGATGCAGACTGCTACAGTCTTTCAGAGGACAGATATTGCACAGGTATCCTGGGAGGGTGCTTGCAGCCCACCAAGTCACCATCTATTGTATCCCTCATTAATGAGTGCATGGAAGCATATACTTACAGGCAGAGAGTATTATGAGTCCCTGCAGTGATGCTGGTAGGTTGTTTGCAACACAGGGGTGAGGCTAGGACATTTAAAAAATATCTTCATAGCCAGAGTGCTAGTGAGGACACAAATAAATCCTCATGACTGCCTGAGTGAAGGCCTCTTCAGATGGCAATCACCTCCATGGTTTGGGGGACTCCCCATCATGGAGGAATAACTAGAATTGAATTCAGTTTCAGGAGGATTGATGTCAGCAAGCATGGTGGCATGGAGTAAAGAAAAAAAATCACTTCAGTGATAAAATGCCTGCTATAAAGCAGCTCCCTTCCTTACCACAAATTAGAGGTAGGAATAAGGAAGCATGTTGTTTATACAGTATTGTGGTTATTTGTTCTTTCACCCCAGTCTAACATAAGAGGATACAAATGGTACTGTTTTAAAAGAAATCAGGTATTTGAGTGTGCATATTATGTCTGGATGCTAGTTGGGCATAGTGGGTAAAAGTGCGGGGCCCAACTTGAGACATTTATCTCAGTCTCTGAGCTGTGGTACTGACAGTAGTCATATTTTTTCTTCTATCTGTTTCATTTCTTGCACAAATAACAGTGGTTCATTTTGTTCAGAAACATTTTTTATGTTTGCTATGTTTACTTGTTTTTATCTGTTTTACACTGCTATGTTTTGAGTCGTACCTTACTTCACACTTAATTTTTGTAAAAACTATGTTTTTCTTTAATTTTAATTTAAGCAGGTGAGTATATTACATTTGCAATGATGCATAATCCTCCCTTGTTCTGTTTGATTTCTATATGCATTTCTCTGCAACATTTCTCCATTGGCCTCCAATGAAAATCGAAACAACCCATTTGGACAATTTGGTTTACATGATCTAATATAACACATCATTTAGATAAAACAGGTAAACATTTGGACAAATGCACAAAGGAAAAACAGTTAACTCAGTTTTAAAGACAAGAGCACTGGAAACATATTAAACAAGTTCTATAAGAACACTACAAATTAATGAATTTGAATATTGTAGACATTAGTAAATATAGTGTATGACCACAGAATGATTGAAATGAAATAAAGCTAAATGTGATTTTTTTTTTGTTTATAGCTTGTGTTCAGTTAGGCAGACTACATAACGGAGAGCAGAACTATGATTTACTTTTATTACTAGTGAACTCTTAAACACAAAGGTCATATTAGAAAAACTAATTTTTCGCTTTAATGTAGCATTTTTTTATAACCTGAATCTCAAAGCTGATAAACAAATAAAAAGATAATCAATTAATCAATACACCAGTCATTCCCTGGAAGGGTTAGAAGAAGAGGAGTACTATTTCATGGATGATACGAACTCTTCACTGGAACACCATACAGATGTAGATGATGTCTTTCCTCTCTCTCATGGACCCCCTGTGAAGATATTGTTACGCCTGTATTGAAATATAAAAAAAAATAGGAGTCATGATGGATTTTCTCTAGTAGAATTATTTCAGACATTATAAATAGCCAAATGGATTTCTATATTTCAGAACAGAAATGTTTAGAGCAAACTATATAATGTTCAAGCTAGATAAGCTTCATAGTGTTGCTTTGTTCTGAAACAAATGAATGGCATTATTCTGTTCACTTTTCCATAACAATTAGTTTGTTTCTGTGTTAACTATGAGAATGAAGTCATGAGAAAGTGTAAGGTACATGAGAAATATGCTGACCAGCAGTCTCTGAATGATAATTCATATTTCTACTGCCAATCAAGGATATGAACTGTAATTGGAAGGAATGTTCTAGAACATGTATTTTGTTCTGTAGTTCTGCTGTTCTGGTGTTCCTATGAGCTTGTTATTAGTATAGTTTAGATGTGATGCCATCCATCTGGAAAATAAATGTTTTTGCCTAGACTGCTTTCAATGTTGTAGTGATTTTATAGTAATTACAAACAGTGAAAAGAAGAGGAACACACTTCTTAACATTTGGCAAGTTAGCCAGGAGCTTGGGGTATTCAATAGCCAAACATTCCTCCATTGAAGGACTGATGGGCTAACCAACTAAATCAGCTGCTGCACTTCTAGAGAAAGCAGTGACGAAAACAGGAGGGATAAATACTATCCCAATTCTTTGAACTAGCGAAAACAAACAGAGCTGGAAGCATCTTTGGGGAATGGCAATGGATGAAGGCTAGGGCAGCAGGATACTAGCTCAGAAAAGGATGCATCTTGAAAAAACAGAATCACAGTACAGTTACCAATTTCAGTATTTGTTTATTAGATGCATGGCCTGTGAGTCTAAGTTCTCAAAGAGAATCTCTTTTTGAGATAAGACACTAATATATTAATGCTTTTTTGTCCTAGAGAGTATAAATAAAATGTTATATTGTGTATTGCAGTAAACGGTAAAATGGTAACCAAAACTCAGAGATGGAAAGCGAACAAAAAGGACACCAAAACCACACGAAAACGTTCGCTGTAGAGAACCAAATAAGGGTCCAGACTGAGACTGCAGACGAAAGTTTGATATTTAATGTTCCAAAAACACTTGACACAAATTACGCTTGATACTAACGCTTAACACACAGAAAGTACGTTTTCGAAAAATCTTCATCCAAAGGTTTGCTTTCTGATGAAGATTTTTCGAAAATATACTTTCTGTGTGTTAAGCGTTAGTATCAAGCGTAATTTGTGTCAAGTGTTTTTGGAACATTAAATATCAAACTTTCGTCTGCAGTCTCGGTCTGGACCCTTATTTGGTTCTCTATATTAAACGGTAAAATGGTCTCTGACAAGCGATGGGAACAAAGAGAAAAAGATACACAAAGTAATCTTTCACTGTTGTGCAGAGAGGAACTAATAAGGTACAAACAGAGTGTGTGTGTGTGTGTGTGTGTGTGTGTGTGTGTGTGTGTGTGTGTGTGTGTGCGCGCGCATGTGTGTGTGTGTGTCTTTCGGCTTTTCCCGGTTAGGGTTCGCCACAGCGGAACTCTGGTCCGCTAATGATTGGCAGTAGAGTTTTATGTGCTGGCTTGCCAGGCCTAACGCACAACCTTCAACGAAGGAATGCCCATTCACGCATGTTGCCACACAGAAGACGCTCTAACTGAGAAACGAACGGGCGACGTCTAACTGTGAGGCGACAACGCTACCGCAGCACCAATGTACAAACAGAGTAGTAAATGTAAATTCTCCGGATACTTGGAAGCTGTCATGTTAAAGACAGGACTCTTTGCCATTGCAGCTATTATTTCAAAAGAAAAGTTCCAAATTTTACTTTTTTCAGTATAGCATTTAGCCACAAACTGGTTAGAAGTGTCTAAGCAGTAGAGCATGTATGAGTTTGTTACATGATCCTTGTTGTTTTGAGTGCACAAAGAAGATGGATGAAAATATGGTTAAGGTGTTTGCCTTACAAACACAAAGTGCAGGGTTTGAGTCTCACAAGGACTAATTGGCTAGGCTTACAATGGCTCACAAGGGCACTTAGCCTAGTATTAACCTATGTGTTTAGAAAACACAATGTTCTGCTTGGCAATGTTCTTCAACACTTCTACTCACAGATTAATCAAAACTGAACTACCTCTGAACATTTTAAAAAGAAAATAATCCATTCTATATTTTTTTGCAAGAGACAGACTGTGTGCCATAAATTTTTAAGCTCCAAACAGATGCAAAAGCATTTTGCAAAATATAAAAAGAGAACTTTTCACTAATTTTCAGCTATGACTCGTAAAGCTCCAGATAGAAAAGGTCTTCTTCCAAGTGCAGACACAAAGACGTTCATATGAACCAATGACTGGCTGCATTTTGAAGCAAGGGAGAAGAGAAGAAAGTTTTGCACATAAGGGGACATTGATTTTAATAACATTTCTTACTTTTCATAGGTTCTATGTGCAGTGACATAAAACAGTTGTATTTAAGTTGACAAAGGTTTTTCCTTCCAGGTTTCCCCAGTCATTTGCATGTAATGATTTAAAGATGTAGTCAGTGTGCCAAATATTGTTGCAATTAGAAATCTCTGGCAACTTTTTCATGAGTTTAAAAGAAAATGAATCTCATGGGTGGTTAAATGTGATATCAAAGGGTGTTAAATTTAATTCCTCTAACGTCTACAAATTTATGGTGTGGATCTTTATTTAGTGCTGGTGTTATACTGTTGTTTTAATGATAAAACTTCAGTTACATAGGAAAAACATGCAAATTGCATGAAAGCTAATCTATTCTGATGTTTTAGACAGTAAACAGTGCATGCAGGGTTGTACACAAGTAATTCTAAATGCACTCAAGCATGTATACACATGCACAGGCATACACAGACTGTTACCCCTATGTATTTTCATATAGCATTTTTAACGCTGAAAGTTTTATAGAAAAAACATGAATTACTTCTACAGAATAATGTTTTAAAATGAGAAATGAAACAGAATTTAATTTCAAAAATGTACGCACACAAGAGTGTTGAGTTAATGGTAACAAAAATTCCGGCATATTTCACATATAGTTTACTGATAACAATCTGCAGTGTTTTGTCTCTTCTGGATGATGCAATAGAAAATGGTTTACATGTCTAAATGGGCCCTTCGGATATTACAAAACACATTTGGTTTTAATCTGTTGCATTTCCAAATAGGACAAAATGGAGAGTATTCAGGTTTGTTGGTAAAATGTAAGTTTTACAAACTGAATTTGTTGATAGGAAACATGGGTTACATGTTTAACACTGACATTCTAATGAACACTTCAGTTGCATAGAAGATAATTTGTGAGTGCTGAAACACCAGAATGTTAAATTATGCTACTTAATGTTGTCGACCAAATAAATTGTTCAAAATAACATTATTGCTAAGGAGGGAGGGAATGTACAAGTGTGAAATCTTTGGCAAAAATTGTTTTGACTGACTTCACATTTTTTCTTATTGTCATGTAAACATCTCAGATAAACTTATTTAAATTATTATTTCAAGAGGGACAAATTTGTTCATAAAAATATATGGTAGTAAAACTGATCCTTTTTTTATGTGCTTTCACATGGTGAAGACATAAAAAGAAGGAAGCATGTCTCCTGAAAATAATTCTATGCTGCCCATAGGAAATGCTTTATTGACTTCTGGGTGGAATGAAGAGCAATCATAGTTTAACACACGATGCAGACAAGAGGCTAGGAAACTCATCAGTGTTCTAAATTCTAATCACAGTTAAACAAATCAGTAATAAATGTGGGAAAATAAAAGTTTGCAAAAGGAAAGAATTATGTTGCTTCTGTTATTAATTAGCTAGAGTTAGAATCTAAGCAGCTAACAAGGATAAGATGTTATATTGCTGAAATATTTAAAGCTACAAAGTGTTTTTTTTTTGTTTACAGTGAAAACACAGTGAATCATTCAGTCTAACTAAATTAGAAGATTCAGGGTTCAGCTCCTGTCTAACCAGTGACTGCTATTCTGACACATAAGCGATTATATGTTTTGTAGTATAGAGCATGTTCCAGTAAAAGTATTTCTTTTGTGTCAGGGAACAACAAACAATGTATTCATGTTCATGCCATGGTTTGTGAAAAGAAATGAACATGAATTATGCAAAAGGATTTCAACATTGGTAAAATTGTGGGTAAACATACGGAAACCTTCATTCATGTAGAAAGTGGTTACCAACAAAAATTGGTAATTGCTTCAACATGATAGTAGCTAATGTATTGCAAATGTGTACAGATCATCTTACACATATGCATGTGTGAATTTTCACAAGAAAAGTAATTTTCCCTGAATTTGCAGAGAACTAGGTAAGATAGCAGTTTTCATTTTAAATATTTTTCTGCATTAGTTTAATGGTGTGCTATTAGTAATTCTCAAATCCTTTTGAGGAAATATGACCAACTAATTAATTAAAAGATTAATTAGGGATAAAGGAAGAAAGGGAGAAAGGGTAACCTGTGAAAAGATTAGGAACATATTGGAAAATGCATTGAAAGTCATGAGACAAAAAGTAGCAGGAGTACTTGTAGAGTTGAATGTGATGCATCAGACTGTATGAGGGATATTTTTCTGTTTGTGCATTGGGGGTATAATTATTTTTGAATGTATTAGATACTTTTAGTGGTTGTAGTTTTATTTTATAGTGAGACTAATAAAGGGACCAATTCATTTATTTAAATAGATTTGATTGCTTTCTTCTCTTGAAGAAAAGGATACCGGCAGCAAGTCTGACAGCTGACCCAGAGGGTTAAGGCTGTGAATTGCAGTTCCTCTGACACAGGATTTGATTCCCTCAGTTCACATTTACCTATAGTGTAACCTTGAGCAAGTCACTCAACCAGACATTGTTTTCAGGTTGTTTCTGAAAAGGGAGCTGTGGGAACCTAGTCAACAAATGAGTATTATTAGGGCACAACAAGGTTTTGTCAGACTTTTTTTAAACAGGAAATACAGTTATTTTTCTTTCCTCAAAGGGAAATCAGCAAATTCAGGATATTCTAGCCCCTTAGCTTTCCACTACAAACAATTGTTGATTGTAGTGAAAAGCTAAGGGGCTAGAATATCCTGAATTTGGAAGAACCCCTTTTAAGTGAAGGTCTAAGAAGAAAAGCTCCAAAGCAGAGAATAGCTTTATAGGTTTGTTGATTTCCCTTTGAGCCCACATCTGATGAAGTAATATGTAAACGAAAACGTAATGTGGAACGTTTATATGTGCTGAGTGTTGCTGGAAGCAAAAGCTGTTTTAAAGCTATTAAACTTTTCATCTCATCCGTTCCTTCTCTGTGGCTTTATTGTTTCACCTACTGCATCGTTTTTTGGATTACTGGTTACTTGGGTGCTGTTTGGTGATTTTATTTCTGTTCTAGATTGAGATCTGTTATACCCACTTTCTTAAGTAGATAAAGGTTTGATTTATTGGTGAAGGTTAAATAAAATGGAGAACTGTTGAACTTATACTGAAATATCAAAAAAATTAAGTCTCTAGCAGAATTATTTCAGACATTACAGCTGATAAAATGTATTTCTGAATTTCAGATCAGAAATGGTTACAGCAAACTGTATAACGTTGCAAGTTAGATAAGCTTTGTAGTGCTGCTTTGTACTGAAATAAAGGAATAGCCTTGTTTGAGTCTATATTACCTTATCAAAAAAACATAATATCAAACAGTTTTTCATCGAACCATAAAAGTCGAAAGCTTAAAATAGCGAAAACACGAATGAGCAAATTCTTTCCCTGGGAAAGAAACTGCTTGGACATCCTTGTGAGTTTGCCATTTTCCCCACTGTAGTGCGATCTCAGAGTTGGTATATTTAATTGGGGGTGGTGTGGGGTGAAGCCCCCCCACTTTGTTATGTTTAGATTAGTGTGTAATTGGTGGTAGGGCTAGCAATTTCTTTCCCAGGGAAACAACTCGCTCATTTGCGTTTTTGCTATTTTAAGCTTTCGACTTTTACAGTTCAATGAAAAGCCATTCGATATTATGGCTTTTCGATAAGGTAATATAGACCCCCTTGTTCTGTTCTCTTTTGCATGACAATTACAATTCACTTGGGTAACTATGGAAATGACGTCATAAGAGACTGCCGAATATTTGAAAAAATGTGCTCACCAACAGTCCCACAACAATAATTGTATATTTGTGCTTCCAATCAAGAATATGAACTGTGATTGGAAGGAATGCTCCAGAAGACTTGGTCTGTATATTTAGTTCTGTAGTTCTGCTGCGTTATTGTTCATTTAAGCCTGTTATACATACAGTTTAGATGTGCTGCTATCTATTCAGAAAATAAATATGTTTTGCCTAAACTGCTTTCACTGTCTTAGTGGTTTTATAATAATGACATACGGTGATTAGAAGAATAAACTTCTTAAAATATATCATCTTTTCAAGTACATTGGATTTAATGAGAGAATTCTGTGGTAAGAAGGAGGTAGTAATCTGGAAAAATATACACACACGCACACACACACACACACACACACACACACACACACACACACACACACATACACACACACACACACACACACACATGCACATACATATATGCACATACAAGCACACACACACAAACACACACACACATATATATATATATATATATATATATAGATATATATATATATGTATATATATATATATATATATATATATATATATATATATATATATATAGATAGATATATATATATATAGATATATATATATATATATATATATATATATATAGATAGATAGATATATATGGTTCCCTTTAAAATGTCAAAGCTGACATCATCGAAGCTGAAAATGGCGAGACCAAAACGTCATAAGTACAGAAACATGAACTCCCGGAACATCATCTTTCCTTTCTGGGAAAGTAACCACTTGGCTACCATGGTGAACTTTGCCCTTTCTCCACTGTAGTGCGATCTCAGA
The DNA here is from genome assembly GCF_019279795.1 of Protopterus annectens. Lineage (NCBI taxonomy): Eukaryota > Metazoa > Chordata > Ceratodontiformes > Protopteridae > Protopterus > Protopterus annectens. Next base: position 427,723,891 of record NC_056737.1, read on the forward strand.
GTTGGTATATTTAAGTAGGGGGTGTGGGGGGTGTATCCCCCACTTCAATGGGTGTGATTTCCTACTTGTTGTGTTGTTTTCATTGGTGGCCAAGTGGTTACTTTCTCGAAGAGGAAAGACGATTTTCCAGGAGTTTGTGATTCTGTACGTACGACGTTTTGGTCTTGCTGTTTTCAAGTTCGATGATGTCGGCTGTGACATTTTAAAGGTAAACCATATATATATATATACACAAATTAAAGGGCAGCAACTCCAATTATGTGCCATTCTATCCTTCATCCTTACCTTATGGATGTTTCCAAATAGATTTCCCAGAACCCTAATGTACAATATGCAAGTTCTAACTCCTCCTTTATCACTTATCCAGGTTAGGACAGGTCCTGTATAGGAGACCAAGTGCTGACTCAGAAATAGTTGTGGTACATTCACAGAAGAGTTGTGAAACATGCAGCTCTCCCTTGACGCTAGACTAGTGAATCAGTTTAGGAAGATGACTTCTTATCCTTTACATCCTGAGGACAATGTCTCTTAATTATTTATTTCATAAGGTTAACAATTGAATGGCCATATTATGACAAGTTTCAGAATACTAAAACACATTGTAGAATACTCTCATTGGAACAAATTAACCAAGCTTATCTCCAAAGTGAGAAGATTGGGGACATTTTATCTACTGTGCCTTCTGTAGAATCCTACATGAAGAACTTAGCTAGGACAGTAACAGTAAGAAGACATGATTGACTGAGACTGTCAAACTTTCTAGAGAATGGCAGTGCAGTTTGTTTAATGGGGAAATTTTATTTGACTTTTTTTCAGTCATTTTTTATTGAGATAAAACAATTAGTACAAGTTTACCATATAAGCTAAACCCAATTTCCATAAAGACAGCACAATCTAGTTTCCATGACTAGGATAGGCTCTACTGCTAAGGAGATGTAACGTGAGGACCCAATGTAAGAAATACTTACTGACCTGGAACAAAAGGGAAAAGAAAGCTGTGGGTTAATGATCTTTTCCAACTACTTCATAGACAGTTCTCATGGACCTACTTAGGCACAAATAGGTCCTCTTATTGAAATCAAGCAGGTTTGGCAATAGGACAGGATTCAATACAGGCCCTCACAAAAACAATTTCAGTAATGGAGACTATAGAAGTGAGTTTTTGATAACTTCATATTCCTCCACCACATCTTCTGTCTCCCTGCCTATTGTAGCCACCTTTGCAGTCAACCCTGCTGATTATGTTATTAGTCATTTAAACAAGCTCCTGGATGATTACAGTAGACACAGACGATGCACAGCAACATACTCTGCTAGGCAGAGATACACAAAATCTTGTCACGTTGGAATAGACTGCCACAACCCAAACCAAGCCTTATTCTGGCTCTTTGGACTAACATTAGCACTGAGTGCATTTTTTTAAATGTTTAACTATGTCACTTGAAATATTTAGATGACAGAAAGTTGCTATTTTCCATATATGGACAGCTGTCCAACAGGGATACACTTGCAAGGATAACTTTTGAAAAACTAGACCATAATTTATGGCTTGTTCAAGAGCCTGGGCATCACAGTCAATATAACCAAGCCTCATACAAACAAAATGGCTCCTGTAGACCAGGCTACATGGTGGAATTAGAACTACATTCTCCCAGCTTTCTCTCCTAAGTTTGTGGACTTTAAATGGTTAAACAGTACTGTGTTCCCAAAAATGAATCAGGCTTTGTGGGTGACCTCCACTGATGTTAAACATCTCTGTTCTGGATATCAGCAGATCATGGCTTCTTAACACCCTCATACATAAAATCAGTTGTCATTTAGGGATATGGCATTTGACGAGGTGCAAACCTGTTTAAGATAATAACTTCATAGGTTCATAGTTCCTGTAATCACGGCTGCACAGGTAAAAAACACACTCTCCAAAACCAAGAACACAGCATCCATGGGATCTGACAACATCTCAGGCTGCATTCATCATGAACTACAGAACAAACTGGCACCCTACCTAAGCACCATGTTCAATCTTAGCCTCTCCTCAGCCTTTCTGCTCACTGAATGGTGCACAGCAATGGTTATCCCACTCCACAAATGGGGAGCCACCATGGACCCTGGGAACCACCACCCCATTAGCCTGATGAGCCTGGTCTGCAAGGCCATGGAACGTATCATCATGGAACTTATAAATAAAGACATTGGTAATCTCCAGTCTCTGGACCCCACCCAGTATGGGTTTGTAAAAGGCAGATCATGTCTCCTAAACCTGATAGACTTCTTTGAAGCAGTCACCAAAGCCGTAGATGAAGGTAAGGTTGTTCACACAGCCTATCTAGATCTCGCCAAGGCTTTTGACACCATCCCACACTCTGCAATTATAGATAAACTCACTAAACTAGGTATAAATCCCTATGTCACAAGATGGGTTGCCAACTGGCTCACTGACAGAACCCACACTGTGAAAGTAGCAGACTCCAAATCCAACTTCAGACCAGTGAAAAGTAGAGTACCACAGGGTTCAGTCCTGGGTCCTCTCCTGTTTGGTGTCTACTTCTCTGAAGTACAGGCTAACACAGAAGGTCTTTGACTAATGAAGTTTGCAGATGACTGCAAACTAGGAGCCATAATCAAAACTTCTAATGATGTGGACATCCTATAAAAGGGCCTCACTGAGACAGATGCCTGGTGTCAAAGCCATGGCCTCAAGCTCAATGCCAAAAAGTGCATTGTCATCCCCTTTGGTAAAAACTCTGTACCCATGAACTACCACATAGGTGGTCATCTACGTAAAACCGAAAGTGTGATAAGAGACTGTAGGACACAGGTGGACTGTAGTCTCTCCTTTGATAATCACATCACCACAGTAGTCAGGAAATCCTTCTACATTGCACACCTCATCACAAAAGGTTTCTCATCCAGGAAAAAAGAGGTCATTGTTCTCCTCTACTCGTCACACATTAGATCCATTATAGAGTATAATGCCCCTTTTGGTATGAACCTCACAAGACATCTACAACAACTGGAAAGACCACAGAAATACCTCACAAAGAGGATTACTGGCCTCAAACAGATGCCCTATGCAGACCGTTTCAAAAAACTCAGCATTACTCCGTCACATATTACCTAATCAGGGGTGATCTCTGCCTAACATACAAAGCTATGTCAAACCCAGAACAGTTGGACATGCTCCACTTTAAGAAATCCCAATCCCTCCAAGCTACATGCTCTAGGGACTTAAACCTTGTCACCACGATAAACAGAACATGCTGGAGGGATAGATTCCTGTCACAGAGAATTCCCATACTATGGAGCAAACTACCTATCTATATCAAACAAAGCTCCTTATTAGCACTCTTCAAGAAAAATCTTGATGATTGGATGGGAAATAGGAAATCCACCCCTGAGATCACCTCTTTGGCTCTGTTCGGCAGGGGCACAGGAAAATAATTTTCTTGGGTGGCGAAAGCTAGGGTACCTTTTTGGCTAAGCTTATATAGGCCCTAGGGCCAATAGCCTAGTACCTACCTATGAACCTATAGGTAAGTAGTAATCAATCAGTCTGGAGACCATTTCAAGCCTAGCTACAAAACCCTAACCAATGGTTCCCTCTATCCTCAAGGAGGGCAAAACAAGATAGACCGGGGGAGAATTTGAGCTGATCATCCAATTATCTAGGTTTACCTTGAAGGTGACAAGGGTTATACTCTGCTTGATATGTATTAGAAGTTTGTTCTAGAGGAGAGGGATATGTTGAGATATGAATCTATTACACCAACCTGTCTTATTAATCTAATGATGAATGTTAAATTCCTTTAACAGACTATTTGAGGTACCACTAGTTCTCTGAAGGAATAGGAGGTCAAATAGTTTCAGAGCTTTCTTGGCTTTAAAGGATAGATACCGAAGAGATTGAAAATTGAGAAAGACTGCCATTCTGTCATGATAGCAAACTGTGAATATATTTTGTCACTACTGTTTTCACTGTCAGGTTTTGCTTGGGTAAGCATTTCAGGGTTTCCTGTAGCCAGTGTAATTCCTGCATGACTGCATGCTCTTAAAATAGATATAGTACATTTTGATTATTTTATTTTGCAGTGCACACATTGTATGCAGTCTTTCTATACTGCATTTTATGTAAGTTATAATCAGTTGATGAGCTATCTATAGCAAGAGGTGATAGAGTTACATAAAACTAGGATATACAGTTGAATTAGCTAGGATTTGTACAGTAACGTTTACAGTAGCAATTAAATAATACATGGATGCTGTAGCTGTAAATTCTCATGTGATTTTTTGAGTCATATGTAGCTCTTTTCCTAGAGTAATTAAAAAAAAAATATATATATATATATATGTGTATATATATATATATATATATATATATATATATATATATATATATATATATATATTCTCCATATTCCCTTCTTCTAGTCAGATATTGTCCCTTATTTGTTAAGCTGATTTGTCATGCCTTATGTTACTGTATATGCCACCAAAGGAAAGTTGCAGCCCACTTTTTTCTCCCCCTCTTTTCTCCTTTTTCTTTCAGGCTGTGCCAGTATTCCCATTTATCACTGGGTCTATCAGCAACTCCTGTTTCCCCTGGACAACTTCAAGTGAACTAGGACTGGTGTGGATCTTAAGAACATCCTGGGGGGTGGTAGTGCTGACAACTGCTTCTCTTGCTGAAGGGGGTTATTTTTTAAATGATCTATCCTTGTCACCCCCTTGCATTCACCAACAATGTCTGAGGGATACTCCCCTCTATGGATTAAGCCTCATATCTAGAAGCATCTTCAATGAACATTCTCACCCTGGATGGGCATGTCCACCCCTCCATGCCAATGCCTTAGACACCTGAGACACTAATTGAACCTGAGCCAACTGGGTTGTAGTTTGGTCTTTATCCCTCTACACGACTGTGATGGATCAAGTTGTAATCCACTGTTTAAGTTAGAAACAAATAAACAGATAAATATTGAGGGTAACAAAGACATGCATGTCTGTTATGTGCTGAATAGCCAGACATGTAGGCCTTCACCAGTGTTTATTCCTAATGCACAGAGCTCTGTAAAAGGGACCTTTTCTGTTCTAATTTAATACAGTCTGAAAAATATGCTGAGAGAAACTAGAATGAATAGAATATGTCTGTTCAAGTACCAAAAATTCAGATTGTCCTCGATTGGATGACTATATCATGACTACGTACAAGCATGAAACAGCACCTAGTCACTAAGTATGTACATACAAGCCAACAGGCTTACATGCATGCACCATACGCTAACATATTGGTCCCTGACGGGTGGCCTAATGGTTAAGGTGTTTGCCTTGCAAGCAAAAGGTGCAGGGTTTGAGTCTCACAAGGGATAAATGGCTAGGCTTAGAATGGCTCGCAAGGGCATTTAGCTTAGTACTAACCTATGAACCTCATATCACTTTATATATTTTGTACCCCAATAATTATTCTAAATGCAAAGTAGTTCTTGTGGTGATTCTTGTATTCCATTGTTCTAACCTCCAAATTTTAACTCTCAAGCTTCAAATATCCCATCATTTGATTCCCCAGTTTCACATACTCTATATCAGGCTTTAGTACCTACCACCCAAAAATAGTCTAGTTCTCTGGTGATTATTTTGCCTTGCAGTGCTCCAGTCCTAGGCAGAAAAAGGAATAAAAGCTATAAAGAATTATGGTCAAAAGATAGAAGGATGTGGAGTTCTAGTCCCATATCAGGAAATTTAGTGAAATCATTATTTATTTATTTATTTATTTTATTTTACTTTTGTTAACTGGGATAGTCCAACTGGATGTAAGCCCATTTTCAGTGGAGGCCTGGGGAGAAAAGCTCCAGAAATACAAATTACATACACATAAATATAAAATGAACACATACAATAATGTTGAGGTTCCATGTGTTGATGAGATGCCAGATTTCAGCTGTAACTCTTGCAATGTAGAAGTTGTAGAGTTGTTCCACTAGTGGTCAGATTTACATTGTTTGCTGCTAAAACTAAGTGCTCATTTATTTACTAGTTATAAATCAATGAGTAGTGTTTGTCATAGGAAATCATTATCAGCACTGTTTTATTACAACACTGGTAAATACTTTACTGTGTTTTTGTTTCCCTTTTCTTCACAGTTTTGTATGTGTGGAATTGATATATATATATATATATATATATATATATATATATATATATATATATATATATGGGTCTACCTGACAAGGTCGACAAGCCACAACATTGACAACCAGTTTACCGACACCACATAACCGACAGTTCACAAACACGAAACCTCACATGCCCGACAATGAAATCACTGACACCACATAACCGACAGTTCACAAACACGAAACCTCACATGCCCAACACACCATAATAACGACAATCAACAAACAAAACAAATCCCCTGTCCAAAAAGCACACACACAACACAAGCACACCAAAATCCTTGCAAACCCACACTAAACCTCACATACACAACTATCTACAACCTTAACCCAAACCCTAACCCTAAGGTCCGTCACTATCGCACACTTACCTAACCCACGCCCTAACCCTAACTCACTTAACCCTTCTTAAAGACTATCACTACCGCACACTTACCTAACCCGCGCCCTAACCCTAACTCACTTAATCCACCCCTATCCCTACAGACCGTCAATATCGCACACTTACCTTATTCTCACCCTAACATCCGTCCCTACTGCATACTTACACAGCCTTTTCCCATGTCAGTGTTCTCAGTGTCAGTGTTTTCATCCGTCGGTCTTCTCAGTTGTCGATCTTCTGGCGTCAGTGTTCTCAGTGTCGGCGTTCTGAGCTGTCGACGTTGTCAGGCGGACCCATATATATATATATATATATATATATATATATATATATAAGTAAAGGGTATGAATGGCAAAATCCCTCATATGAAGGAATTACCTGGATCAGCCCCAGCATAAAAAATAATAAAAAAAGAGTTTTCTAGTGTTTTTATTTTCATTGAAATAAAGAAATAAAGTGTGACTATTTGTGTTTGTGTGATTAATTCCATCATTACATTGCTACTGGAAGAACCATAGCAGAACCAAATTTTGCTTTGGTGCTCCCCAGTCTGGACCAGCAATCAAGGAGCCTGAATCCTCACCACTGGCACTGGAAAGGGACATTCACTTGGAATAAAAATGGATACACCCAGTATTTCCACATGCAGCTCTCTGCATCAAGCACAATTTCCCTTAAGAGCACACAGGGAACACACTCAGTCCAGGGTCTGGATTTCTCTATCTATCTCCCTCCAGGTCCCCAGTAAGACTCCCCACTGACACAGCTATACAGTTGAAATCTCAGCCGAGTGTCCAAGCCATGTTCTTCACCCCTCTCTCTGTGAAACCAGTACTTTGTGTCCCTGCCCCCAGCAGCTGACACACAAACACTTTGAGATTTGATTTGCACACACATACACACACACACACACACACACACACACACACACACACACACACACACACACACACACACACACACACACACACACACACCTGCCTGGGAAAGGCTGGCACAGATGAAATAGCAATGCCCCCTTCTGCCCAGACTATAAGGTAGTTACTGCCACCAAACACTGAAAAGCCAGATACTCTAAGGCTCTTACAAGGGTACCCAATCATACTGAGTGAAAATAATATTAATAGAAATGATAGCATTTGGCTAATGCGGTAAGGCTTTCAGGAGTGGCCACTGAGTCTCCAAATAGATATGAGCACTCTCAAAGGTTAAAATATTCTCTAAAGGACTAGCCACAATGAAAAGTTTAAATACATTTAATAATAAATAGTAAAAAGAACATGAAAATACTAAATATCTATTTACAATAAACACCAGAGTTTCAGTCACAGGAAATATTAAAATAACACAGATGAATACAGAAAAACAGTACTTAACTGATCTCACTATATTTTTCTGACTGATCTAAATAATTACTATTCCATGGTCACTTACTAGGGCAAGGCAAGATGGAGTGGGTGAGAGATCCAGCTATGTTGGGTTCCAAAAACAGACTGTTCTGAGACTTCTCTTTCATCTGATATTAAAACATAATTTGTATCCTAGATTTTATAATGACATCACATACATCTGGTCATCTGACTTCTGGTTCCCATGCTACCCCCATTGCTAGAAACTGAATCCAAATTTAGCACAATGTGTTACCATATATCTCAAGCTTTGCTAAAGTTTATTGCAGCATCTGGAACCTGTAAAACAATTTAACACTTCTGCTCTTCCTACAGAGACTAACAAACCATGCTTCTTACAGACATTGCATCTCTGGCTTCATTCAAAACTGTGAGATAACATTTGTATGGCCTAGGCCCAGTAATCTAATTTCAGAACATTTTTCAGAGTTAGCTTCAGCTGGACTGTGATTAACTTCTCCAGTATCCTCTGTTAACATATATATTTAATTTAATTATAGTACAGTCAGGAGCCACTGCTGGTACATTTTTAACACAAGCAACTTTGCAAATAGATTTTTCAACACAAACATCTGTACAAATCAGTTTGATATACAAATGACATATAATTCTTTACAAAAATTCCAGCTAGCTGTCCTGGCATATGTTACACATCCACTGCTCTACGTCTTCTGCCATAGTTGACAATACCTCACGTCGCTACACACTGTTTTGCAAATTAGTTTTAATCATTATTAAAGCCACTGCCTCTATAACCCATACATAGAAATACACCTGGAAATGAGAATGATGCAGTGAAGCTCCCACTATGATTCTTCTTAAAAATTACAACAAATAAATACATTCATAAATAAATAAACAAATGCATGATTTTCTAGCCCTGACTGAAACCCTGCTGAAATAGAGTGATTATTTTTCATGTTGAATCACAGAAAGTCTAGCTACATAAATACTACTGAGTATTTTCAATGTCAGAGAACTTTTATGTCATTACAGTTGTTATTATAAGACAACAATAAGGAGATCTTGTCCTGTGAGAAGTATATAATTAAATATAAAGAAACATCTGCTTTCTCTGGAGAGCGTGATGGGGTAACAGTCCCCTATCCACAGAGGGAGGGACTTGTTTTGAGAACGGGTGATACTGACTCATTGAAAAAGATCCAAGCAATGCCTAGTTCAGCTGTGAACTGAATTTTCAAACCCAAATATAAAGGAAAGCAGAGGCGGCACTTGTTTTTCCTAAACAATTCTCAAACACGCACTGGTAATTAGTTTGAAAAACAAGAATAAAAAGTATGCGTAGGTGGGAAGCCAAAGAAGGACAGAAACACTGCTATTTATCCCATCTGCAATCTAATAACAAATTATAAATTAGGAACCTTGATTTAGATGACACTACACTATGAGTCCAACCTTCATGACAGAGTGTGTGTGTGTGTGTGTGTGTGTGTGTGTGTGTGTGTGTGTGTGTGTGTGTGTGTGTGTGTGTGTGTGTGTATACGTGCATGTGTGCGTGTGTGTGTGTGAGAGCATGTGCATGTGTATTCCGCATACTACACTAAACAAAGGTACTGCACAACAGGTCAGTAATTTATTGACTGATTATTTGATTTGATAATATTTATAATAAAAACAAATTCACAGAAGCAACATAGAGTATCTGACAGGATAATTCTAGCTGCTAAAAGACAGTAACACAACAAGTGGCATTTTGCAGGATTAATAAACACTCCATGAAATGAGACCAACTATTAGTCAGATATTCTAAAAATGTCTTACAAACTATGCTACTGTTGTTTCACCAGTTTATCCCCCCCCCAAACAATGCAAGATGTCAGTGGTATTGTAAATTAGTCATGCTTAGCCAATTAGAACTGTTTTTATCTGCACTTTGCAAGTGGTGTGATAACCACTTAAAGTGAATGAATATTCCTTTGAGAATACACTTTTCTCTTGTGGATAATGCATTCCTATACTGTAAAGTATTTTTTGTAAGTAAAGACCTGGGAAGCAATACTTTTGTTCACTATTAACGTTTCTGTCTCACTGATGCAAGGTTCAAATCTGCCTCTGCCCCTATTTTGTTTGTATACTGTTTCTCTATCTACGTTTGCTTTTTTTCCAGATATTGTGTTTTCCTGTCATCTCCAAAGTATACTAGCTGACAGGGTTTTTAGACTGTCCAAATGTGTTATATTTACTCTTGCCCTTGTGGTGTGGGTCACGGCTGCAAAAGACCCATGGAAATAAGTTCAATAGCCCATATAAATAGACAAACAAAGTTAACATTTTTTTATTTAATTAATGCATCTTTAATTTCAGTATTTTGAGCTTTAGAGATTTTGGTCTCAGTATTTTGAGTTTAGGGATTTTGAAAATCCGTATTTTGAAGTGGACCCATATATATATATATATATATATATATATATATATATATATATATATATATATATATGGGTCTAGGACATTTCACTGAATCCGCATTTCACTGAAAGTTAAATTAGTGTGCACTTTTCACTGAAAGCTCAATTCACTGAAACACATTTCACTGAAAGTTATATGTGGCCTTTTCCCCACTGTAGTGCGACCCTGGAGTTAGTATATATAGTGAGGGGGGTGTGGGGGGCACTGCCGCCCACAGTGGGGGGTGTGGGGAGTGTAGCCCCCCACATATTTTAAATATTTTGAACTATATACATGGATACTTGCAATTCCAATATATTGCTCTTTTCCGAACATAATATATACTTAAAATATGTGGGGGGGGCTATGCCTCCCACACCCTCCAATCTGGGGGGCAGTGCCCCCACCCCCTTATTATATATATATATATATATATATATATATATATATATATATATATATATATACTAACTCGAGGGTCGCACTACAATGAGGAAAAGGCCATATATAACTTTCAGTGAAATGTGTTTCAGTGAATTGAGTTTTCAGTGAATTGTGCTTTCAGTGATTTGTGTTCAGTCATTTGAGTTTCAGTGAAATGTGCATTCAGTGAAATGTCCTAGACCTATATATATATATATATATATATATATATATATATATATATATATATATATATATATATATATATATATATATATATATATATATATATATATATATATATATATATATAGTTATACACAAACACATGGGAGTCCTGCATTTAATCCATGTAGTAGACATATGCGTTTGGTCAACAGGTGTAGAAGATCAACAGTCCCCAGGTAGGGGAATATTCCCTTTCCCTAGGGACTGTGTGATCTCAGAGCTAATATATACAATTAGCAGGGACACTTGTCCCCCAATGCAAACAATGCTGTTGGGGGAATTTAATAAAGCCTACACAATTTTTTTACCATGTAGGCATCGCGTCGTGCTGCTTACAGGTTTTAGATTCAGTAAGCACTGCTGAGTGGTGCGCATGCACGTTCCAATATGGGAAGTTCTGTGGCATGCAAATCACCTCATAATCAGGTGAATCTCATGCAAATGAGTCAGGTAAAGTGATCAGAAAGCAGATGGGCAGCTCTTCAGACCTCGTGTCAGTGTCTGTAGTGTACATGAAAAATTCCATGTACAGGAGTGTAGACTGACAAAAAGGGCTGTAAAAATGTAGATATTTGGAGAGAAATGGCATACCACATACAGATATGAGTAAATATATCATTCTGTATGTCTGAAAAATTAAAGGAAATAAGTTAAATTAACTTTTTTTTTTTTTGATAATCTGGGCATGTTTGCACGGTGTGCCACAGTGCACAAACATGCTTTATAAAAAAAAGGGAAAAAACAAAATTAATATTATGTGACAAAAATGTATTACAGGACCTTGCTTGGAGTATCCACAATGGTGCATTTGTGCTGTTGCTAATGTGGTAGGGCAATGAAGTGTGTAGTTTCCAGGCTGTAAGCACGGATCCCTATGTAAATGAAGTGGAGTTACTGAATAGCATAAAGTTGTAATTGTGTCCATATATCCCCTTTGCATAGGCAGAGAACCATGTTGGTGTTTGCAGAGGAGGTAGCTGACATCAGGGGAGGGTGTGTCCAATGAATTCTAAACTTATTTTAGCTTGGCTGCACCTGTTTGCTCAGTGTGCCGCTGTGCTGAGCATGTTCTTTCAGGGGGATGTGCACTAGCTTCTAAGCTTTGTCTAGCTAAGGGGTACATGTTTCCAAATGTTTATGGGGTGTGCATCATGCTGAGTATGAAAGTCTGGGGGGTGTGCACACTAAGTGCTAGGCTTTGTTTACCTATGGAACACATCGTTTCTGTGGTGTGTTGCAGTGCTGAGTATAGCTAAAAGCCAATGACATATTAATTGGTTTTGACCCTGTTTTACTTAAAATAGGGACATTAAATAAAGTTAATGGTATACTAGGCAGGTGGAATACGTCATAGGTAGCCAATCACACAGTCAGCACCTACAGCAGGGCAATATAAAGTATGCATACACCCTACAATCTGATTTTTCCCCCATACTCTGCACCAATGAAGTACAGACTTGGGAATTTAAACTGAGAGAATGCTGGGGCTGCTGCAGGTCTGCTATACCTGTATGTGTTAGATGCTGAAGTCAGTTCTGCTGTTGCTGCTGACAACAGGCCTAGACAGAGAAGGAGAAGAGTGTTCAGGCCCAGGGTAACCTTCCAGGAGCTATATTAGCTAGAGATTGTAGACCGCTACAGGGTGGACAGGGACATACTACAAAATCTCATGGAGCTCTGCCGCCCTCAACTCAGACCCAGAGCCAACAGAGGGGAACCCTTCCCAGTGGAAACAAAGGTATGTGTAGCCCTTGGGATACTAGCTAAAGGTACTTTCCAAAGATCAACTGGGGACATGGTCGGGGTCTCACAGGCGTGAGCATTCAGGGTATTCCACCAGTTCCTGGATGCCATGCTACCACATGCCAGTGACCACATTTCTTTTCCCCTCTCTCCTGAGGCAAGAGCCAGCAATATGCAACACGTCTATCATGTAGCACACTACCCTGATGTACTGGGTGCCATAGATTGCACTCATGTACATATGAAGTCACCACCTGGTGAGGACGGTAGAATCTATGTTAACCCAAGGGGTGCCACTCTATCAACTGCCAGGTTGTGTGGAATGCCCAGTGGATTATCATGAATGTGTGTGCTGGCAGCCCTGGCAGTTATCACAACTTCCATATCTGGCATGCATCATAGCAGTATTTATAAACTGAGCTGAAAGTATGTCTGAGTACTTTTTAAGGAAGCTTTTTAAGGAACTGCTATATCTCTAAGCTAAAATGTTAATTAAATTATTGTAGAGATGATGTGATTAGCTGGCCATGCTCACATGATTTTAGTCTTATTTTACAAAAACTAAAAGAATGTTGCAGATTGTACAATGCACTGAAGAAGGATTTATATCTGAAAGCTTTGCTGTAATAAAGTATTGACATTCTTGGGGTTGGAATTTTTTTGTTATTCAGCTTTAATTTTCTAACTTCTGGTTTATCACTACATCAGCCTTTGGTCTTAAGTTTATGCATCACAGCTGTACCAGATGTTTGCTAGGGGGGGACATCCCACATGGCCATTTACTAGGGAATGCTGGCTACATACTGGAACCATGGATGATGACACCCATCATAAATGCACACACACCCATGGAAGAACACTATAATGAGGCATACGCACAAACTAGGAAAGTTTCATTGCTTTGATATATCTGGTGGAGCCCTGCCGTACTCTCCAGTCACATGTGCATTTATATTCACAGTATATGCCATGCTACACAATATGATTCTGCGGAAACAGCTGCAGCAGGATCTGCAAACAGAAGGGATACACAGCCCCCCCACCAGTGCCTAGGTCACCACAGCCACAGTCATAGGAGGACTCGGAGGAGGAACCCCCTGATGATGTCCCTGTAGGCAGACATAGGCATGCCCAGTATGCCCTGGCTTTGGCTAAGAGACAACACATAGCACATTCACTGACAACCTAGGGCCCTAGGGACTGCCACCTTACTCTTACTAACATACATATATTAAAATGGTCGATGCCAGGCAACCCACACAACCTGTACCTATCCATGTATTGACTGTGTACTGCTTGCATCACACAGAGTCTGCCCTGAAATACAGTTCTGTCAACTGCTGCATTCACAAGGTAAGTCTCTAACCTACATACTCCTTGTAAGGATTACTATAATATGGTATTGTATGTATGGATCTGCTGCATTTATGCAAAGAAATATAATGGGCTATGTGGACAGAAGTAACATTCACATGGGACTACAAATACCCAGTCCAATAGTATGTGTTCCCTTATAATCATTAGACCTCATTGTTGGAATATTCACTACATCAGTCAAGGGAGATGTTAAACTGTGGGGTCACATGATATTTGGACCACTGTCTATCCCAGCAGATCATGTGCTGTTGTTCCCCCACCCCCAACACAGCAGTGTTTCTATATAACTGCTTTAACATTAAGTCAACAATGGTATATCAGTGTACCAGGCAAGCTCAGGGCTGTAACATAGAACTCAATCACACATTTCATGTAACATGTAATGCAGGAATAATAATATACATATTTATGCTGTTGATTGTGTGATTAATGACTCCTCTCTGTCTGTCAGCTTGTGTGGCTCAATGGACTACGGAAGTTAGCATAGGTGATGGGGATGATGGTTCTAATCTGGAAGTAGTCACATATTTTGCATGTGAGGTATTATTATGTTGGTGTTTTGACAGACTATCAGTCTGTGTGCGGTGTAACATTATGAACCTCAGTCACCTATTAAGTACAGCAGACAGCTGGGGAATACCATGGAAATTTTGAGTGAAGTGCAGTACTGCAGAAACAGGGACAGATGTCATTGTCTGTAGCACACAAAATCCTGGATTGGCATACAGGTAGGTATGGCCTGGAGTCACTTTATAAGTACTGACAGTCCCACTGGACATGCCCATACACTTAGTTAAAATGAGCGCAGTTCTGTTGCCCCTTCATCAAAATGACCTGTTATGTATAGATATGTCTATACATACAGACAAATACGTATACATATCCGTTTGTCACTATCTCTCTCTCTCACATGCATAGAATATCTATCTCTATGTAGTGTCAAATAGATATATACAGATAGATATAGCTATATATATATATAAATGATACATAGACTCTCCCCATATATCTACATAACACATATACATATCATACACACACACACAGCTACATTTATATATATATATATATATATATATATATATATATATATATATATATATATATATATATATATATATATATATATATATATACACACACACACACACCTGTTATATACATAAATATGTGTGTGAATGTTTGTATTGTCATATATACCCTAATAATGGTGAGTAACACATTCATACTGTTGCTCAAAGGATCCTAACTAAGGACGCAACAGTACTTAATCCACTTACCTACAGACACCTGTGCTTGCTGGGTGTCACAACATAGACAGACACAGCTGATTAGGTGGTGTAATGTATAATGCTGTCAATGCACGCATGGACAGGGCAGATTGTTCCTGCCCACAGGTTTGCTATCTAAGTGCAAGCACCCATATATGGCCATACTGGTAACTATACACACATAGCTACTATAATAACAGTTATCTCACTGCTAGGATACTAGATGCAGATAACAGTATGAAGCAGTATTACTCTGCAGGCCACAGATGCTGTTCACCACAAGCCTAGTTTGTGTAATGCACAAGTACTGTGCCTGCAATCACATGTACAACATACTTAACCTGTGGCATGTGTGATAAGTACTGTGATCTATAGTGTATAAGGCTAGATAGGTAATGGTACTAATCTCACTCCAGGCCACTTGGTGTGTGTGCATGTGTATGTATATCCCCCTGAAAAACAACTGATGTCCCCTCACGGGCTATCCACCTGTAATGATTATACAATTTTTGGCCCTGTAACTTGCTGCTGGCTTCCAAAATGCACTCTTCCACAAGGCCTGATGACTACATCAACCGTAAAATTACCAGATGATAGTGTAGTATCAGACTTAAGCCTAAGTGTGTGCAATAAGTACTGTGAGCTATAGTGTGTAGACAGGTAGGGGTTCTAATCTCACTCCAGGTTACTTGATGTGTGTGTATGTCCTTATGGTGTAAATATGATCACCTTGGTAACTTGGAAATAGGTAGGGTTTTGCAGTATTTAATTTGTAGCATGTGATGTGCCCCCCCCCACAAAAGGACTGACAAGCCCTGCTGATGTCATCAAGCATAATATGTCCTAAACTGATAGTACTAGCAGACATGAAGTGTGTTGCATGCATCATGTACTGTGATCTGTAGTGTGTACCATTACATAGGTAAGTGTTCTCATCTACATACAGCCAACTTGCACTATGTGTGTGCCTTGGTGTGTCGGGTATATAGTGATTGGAAGTATTGCTAGCCTCAATGTAGCCATGTTTGTGTGTGAGTCTGTTAAAGCATTTTACATAATGTTATGGAACCATAGGACATTTGAACTTCACCAGCATAACGGCCATACAGCCCTCACAATCATAGACATCTTTATACCCATAGTTACAGGATCAACACATATTGCTCCAGTGCAAGAGGGACACAGGCAGACACCCTGTGTTGAGATGATGGTTGCCCAGCCAATTATTCAGATGGCATGTGCTGAGGTGCACTGAGGTGCTCTGTGTGCCATTAGGCAGGGTTCTGTTTCAAGGGTGTGTTTAAGTCTTCTAGACAAATCTCTCCCACAAGCATGTAGTACTAATGTCACATACGAGGTTAATGTCCTTACAGTGAGTTATCCCTCTACTATGGCTCCTACAGATAGGCAGCATATGCAATCAAGCAGGGTCACACATTGCCCCGTATGCAAGGCACAGATCACCTCTGAGTAGTCTATATGCCACAGGCGACAAATGACACTCATTGCAGACGATCCCTATTGAACACATACTGAAGACGTGAAGTGCCCTTGTGAGGGACCATACTGTTGTGTGCAATTGCCAGTACTGCTTGGAAAGGTACATCAACAAATGGCTATTGCACTCAGATATTGGCATGCTGAGAGAAGAGTACTTGGAGGTTATGAGTATGTCACTTACAGGTGACTGTGGCCTCAGCTATGCCATATGATTCCTGCTATACCACTGCAGAGACATTAGATGTAAACCTGTGTAGCCAGGTCTGTGTTCTCAGTTCTTTCACCCCTGAGTATGTACATCACATGTTGAGACTGAAGTGCTACTTACCAGATTCATAGGTCTAACTGATGGAAATGATACTACATATATATTTGCATGGAGTTTATGGCCATTAATGTGTCAACAGAAATTTGTTCGCAATACACTCTTGCAGGATAGTGGCATATCACAGAGACTATTTGAGTGCTCACAATTTGCAGGCATCAGCCAACATTGTTAGCCACAGTCATTCACTAGTCGCATGTATTGTGGTAAAATGGATTCCAAGCAGTAGAGGACCCAGGACTGTACCCTGTTGAGCACTGCTGCTTACAGATCAGCTATTGGAGGTGAATGTCCCCATGTTGCATATGTGTGCCATCAATGCGCCACTTAGTGACCGCTTACAATGAAAGTATCATGGATGCCTAAGTGGATGCAGCCTGGAATGTTAGCATGTGCAATAGATGCTGTGTATCTTCCAATGATAGGCCAGTTATGAACTGCTCTGTAAATATGGAAGTTATGGGACAGGTTGTAGGAATGTCATGTGTCACATGTGGTGGAGACAAGGGAGTGTAGTTGACGCAGGCAGTGTGGGAGTACAGGTTAGGTATGAGTACAGACCCATCATATGTGGCATCATGACGTATGAGGTCACTGACAATCTGGACCTGTTCTTTGAGGTCACATATGTAACTACACTGTACATTGTGGTTCTGCTTTGTGTGGGTGGCTAATTTTGTCACTTACCATGTCTACACAACATCACAACAACACCATGTGCCTCTTTTAGCTGAGGAGGTAGTGCCTCCATGTTACGGGGGCACCCTCACCCTAACTGTCACACAGCAATGTCCACCTATTATTGTACAGCCTGCTAATGGCAGTTGTCCACCAGTAAGGTTTGCTTGGCCATGATGAGCCTGTGTCCCTCCTGTCACATACAGCCAAGTTCATTAAGTTGTAATACGGCTGACATAATGCATGGCTGTAGAGCTCTGCATACTTGCCTGTCCCATCTGAAGAGGGAGTTGTAGTTATGCTATATCAACCATTCCACAGGAGGTAATAAATGGCTTTCTTGACATACGTGTCTGTATTGTCTGCAAGGGGGGGTATGTGCTGGTAGTTCTAAGGACACTGATCTGTGGCCAGATCCCACCAAGGAGGACCTCACATTGGGGGGGGGCTGTACTGGTCACGCATATTGGTAAGTACATAATGCAATATGTTGGTTCCCTGTGTGGGGATGTCACGGCACTGCTGCAGGGCATTGTAGGTAAGGACCCGGACCATCCTTTGGGCAAATGATCTGCAGCATGACTAAGAAACACAGTATGTACATATTACACTTCCAAAAAGTGTTTGTCTGTGCTCTGTACAGACACTTTGCATGACTATTTTCTTGCAGCATTCTGGAAGTAATTGCAGTACTTACTTGCAAAGAGGACAACTAGCATGTAATGCCAAACAGTGTCCCCAGATCTCTGAGTCATGTCACATGAAATGCAATGATAGGAGTTAGCATGGATATGAGTACTAACACTGTCGTATATCTACTGACACTAGACCAAACACTGTTACTTTTGTTCAAGGCCAGATCATGCCTACCGACTGTAACCGGCAGAGCCCATTGACTGTTACACTATGCAGTGGATGTCGGACATATGCCTCACTCCACCAACTATGGCCTAACAATATGTATGACAATATTAGGCCAACAGGCCTTGCTGGAAACTTTGTACGTCATGTACAGATTGTTATGTCAGCTGGTGAATAGGCAAGTGTCTGACAGTCATACTCTGGGAAGATAGCTGCAATTACACCAGTCACCAGTGGAGTTCACCACCCTCCATTATTGGCATACCCCATCTACCTATTTCCTCTCTGCAGTCACAGCCACTATCAGTGACTTCTGACTGAGTACTTTAGCAGGTGATTGGATATTAGGAGCTGTCACAGAGTCCCACACAGAACCAACAGTTATCCAGGTTGGCCTAAGACACAGTCCGTTGTTCTCTGAGCCACTGACAGAGACTAAATTCCAATGACTGCACAATACTATCCTGTGGGAAATCATCCACCCCTGCAAAATATTGTAGTATCCACACACTACAGACAGTTGGGCCATTACACATGGAGTTATAGACAGAGAGTAATGTGGCCTTTGACTTTCACTGGCCAGTAAGATGTGGGAATCCATTCACTGTTGTGCAACCTATACCGACAGGTTTGGGATGTAAATCCCAGACTGTCACTACTATACTGAATGTGGCGGTCATCACACCTATCATTGTGTGTAATGGCACCCTTGCTATGTCACTACACAGGCATATCGTACAACTGTAGCAGCCACATAGGTTCCATGGTAACCCAAAACACAGAGCAGATAACATGTCCTATGGAGTCTGTGTCACAATTGTACATGTGTAGTCTAGCTCCTAAATGCTTTGGAGGGGATGTGTATGGCTCCATACAGGGAGGTGTCAGATCTCACTGTGTATCTCCTGTGTATCCATGACAGGACTAACACATGTCACACCTGTTCTACACACTTACAACATCACTGTGGTATACATAATACATGCTGAAGAGACAGATATGTAACACAGACAGTACACCCTACATGAAACAGGCCCCCCATGCATGTGAAGTGGACATCTGCTGTGACATACCTCATGTGCAAGTTACACAGTGGGATGCAGACCATGGCAATCATAACTGGTGTTGGGCAACTGTCTGTACTGGACACAGGATATCTGTAGATGGGTCATTTCTATCACCACAGCTTGTAGATGTGTTAGTTCCCAAAACCCTAGTGACACTTATCAAGGGTAGCAGACCTTTTCACAGATTAGGGATGCATGAGTACACTGAATGCTACCATTGTCCTTGTTAGCCTGTTATACACATATGAACCTATGGAGCCATGCACTTATAGTGCTTTACCTTGCTGAAGACATATTGCTGCTATGGTGACATGCCATCCTGTGCTACTTTATTGCCACTGTGTATCTACAGGTTATCCCAACAGACTCCTGAAACAGAAACAGAAAGAGGTCTGTGACGTACCTGTCATTTGTAACTATACAGCCATTTCAATATCATATAACTTAAGGTACACAAAAGAATTTGGCATACTTGTGACAAATGCCAGCATACAGTATCTGTCGGTAACCTTCGACAAGTGGCATGGGAAAACAACACTGCATTACAAAAGTACATATTAAGTAATATAGTAACCCTGTGCATCAGACACATATCTTCATTTCCCTGCATTGCTGACAAGCATGACAGGGATGTCACAGGCGGCACAGTGGTGCAGCGTTAGCGTTATTAGCCTCACTACAGAGGTTCTTTCTTCGTTCTCTCTCTGGGGTGCCTGCCTTCTTGTTTGTTTTGCTTTTTTTCTGTGTGTTTGTGTGGGGTTCCCAGTAGGTACTCCGGTTCTCCCACATTCCCAAAAACATGTATCTGGATTCTGGAGCATTTCTCCCAGCGAAAAAGGGACAACTGTAACTGGTCGGACATTCCGGTCATTCAACAAATAATAAAATAAATAAAATAAAAAAATGTGGCACAGGTATCATCACTTGCACAGGGTGTTGTGTGGGTGCAGGAGGCCTAGGTTGACCCAGACTGTTGACAGCATGGAAAGGTGCCATGTGTGTTTGTAGGTGACCTGCATTTGACAGTGGTGTGTGTGTGTGTGCATGTACACATTCAAGCTCAGTGCTAGCCCTACATATGTGTATGTTGGACAGCTATAGACCATACATGGCAGAGTTGACAGTTCACCATCTCTGGAGCTGAACACAGGAACTCGCTCTGCCAGGAGTTGTACTGGTGCCTCGATGCCCAAGGTCAGAAGCGGTGATAGTACCTGATGGAGACTGTTGTCTGCTGGGACTGTGTCCCCCATGGGAATGCCCAGGACCATGAGCCCATGGCTTTCCATGTCATTGTGTGGACAGCACACTCCCCTCTGTAGTGCTGGATGTACTGCCACTATGGGACCGTGATTGTGCACGGCCACGTGGTCTCTCAGCAGATGGGGTTACTGACTTACATCCATGAATCTAATCAGATGTTCCAGCACAGACAATGTGTGGTCCAGGACAGACACTGTCTCAGGCCACCTTCTGTCTACTGCATCAGTGAACTAATTCAGTGTGTCCCCCATGTGATGGAGGCAGTCATGGATGTCAGACTGTGCTGCATCCATAACCCTATGCATATGTCTGGTGTTCTGTTCAGAACATGCCTGTGCCTCCATGACAGCCTGAAACATGCACTGAGTGACCTGTGATGTGACACCTGCAACAGGTGTCAGACAGACAGCATGCCTCCTAGCAGCAACCCTGTCAATCCAACTGTGTGAGACCTTGCCAGCTTTCTGGCTATGGACAGTGTCTACACTCACTGGAGCCATAGTTGCCACACTTTTCTGTTCGATGTCCCCACCCTCTGACTGTCCAATATCTGTGGAGTCTGGGGACTGGGTATGTGTGGGCATACTGACTGTGTGCAATGACAATGAGGGCAGAATAGGGATGTCAACTTCTGGGACAGATTCAGCCCCCAAAATCCCCACCTATGCCACACGTTGGCCACCATCATCATTAGTCTGAGGAGACACTGACATCAGGTTTTGGTGGGGACAGACACCAACCCCCTCAGTCATCTGTGATAAGAAAGGAATATGCAGTACATTAATACCTGCATTATTATGCTCTGCAGTACTATGTTGTGATATATGTAAGGCTCCATACACTGTTATCACTATGACAGATCTGTTGAAAACCCAACCTCATATAGTAGGACATAAGGACAGTACTCTTCCCACTAACAGCTGTAGCCACTTGCAAACAACATCTCATTACACTGTAATCTCATCGGCAACAGTGAGGTACACTGTTGGCATTTGTGTAGACTCTGCACAGTTGACACATATGACATTGTAGTGTCCTGACAATACTGTCACATCTATCAATGTGGTCACACCTACAAGGCATAGGTATGAGTCTAACATGTGTACAGTTAGAATATGATGTGTGCAGTTGGCAATCATGCTGAGAGTACAGCAATGCAGGTAGCAGTCCTGGGATGACAATCTAGGCATTACACTGCTGTAAACCTACATCTGTAACAAAACAGTGTCATGCTTACCAGAAGCAGGACCACAGGCTTGGCCAATGCCTGATGGGCCTGTGAAAAGTTGAGGGAGAGGTAATGTCAGTACCACTGCATGTTCCACCACCACAAGGTTATACATCCATATATCTTACATTTACAGTAGGTACTGTGTTAATTGTTATATTGGTCAAAATGTGAGCATGACAGTTAAACTGCAGTGAAGCTCTTCTCCGCCCAAAAGCAGACAGACCTGACACCCACATAAGCCTATGTATGCCCTGACACACTGAATGCTACAGTATTGCAATGCTGATCAAACTAGGCTTACCTGCCATGGACACTGTGGCACCCACATCCACGATGTAGGGTGTGATGGATGCCTGGAAGCTGTTGTGTGTGCCTAGATTTGCCAGGAATTTCTCTGTGGCTGTGAGTGGTTGTTCCACTGGAGGCCCTCCACTGGTGGCACCATGATCCCTGGTTACATCTGCTGCTCTTCTGCGTTCAGCATTGATCATGTTCATTGTGAGGTGTCAAACCTGTTCATATGTCCTGCTCTGATGACCGATGGTATTGACATCATGGACAGGGTCAGCCCACAGTGCCTCTTGCTGTTCCCTGTTGTGTCTCCCCCTGGACAGTAGGAGTTCATAGTGCTGCCGGATCCCTTCCAGTATTAACTCATTCTCTGCATCTGTGAAAGCTGCACAGCATCTTGCCTACATGTTCCCTGAAAGACAACGACAACATGGGAACACGTCAGGATCACATACGTGGAAGTACACTATGTAGAGATACAGAAAGGACAGAATGGCTAGCAATATCCATTGTTTGATCACACATGTCATATTCTACAGTGTACAAACATACTAAGTGTGTGGATACAACTTGGATACTATCAGTAGTCAGGTATTCCTGTGTATGCCATGACAGATACTGCTGTATGTTCATACAGCCAACACTTGAGTCTATTGTACTGTGTCCCCAAGGGGCAACCCCCCCTGATAATATGTCAGAGCAACTGTGCCAAAAAAATAGCAGTATGCTATTACAACCACTGTAAAGGGAGAGTTCCACGAGTCCAGTGTGCCACATTGACAATATACATTCCACCCTTGATGTATTGCACATCCTGTGTATGTGTAACAAATCTGGAGATAATTGACATGTCATTATCACAGTTCTAAGAAAGGCTTAATGCTGTAATCCCTATTCTCCATAAGTATAGTCAGACATTTGCATCCTGATGTAAACAAGATGGTTACATACCTGATGGATTGCAGTACTCCTCTGGTGATATCTGCTGATAGTTAACACTTTGCATACATGTGATCTGTGTAAGGAAAGTCTCATACAGAATGGTTCCCCATAGCCAGCTGCTTGGCTTTTTAACATGCTTCGTATCAGCAGGTGATTGCCTCTTAACCAATCTGTGGTTCTGAAATGCTAAATGCAGCCAGCACAGCTGATTTCCACTATCATCAGCCAATCACATGCAACCACAATACAATATATAAGGCCTTCATGTAGATTAGGGAACCCTTTTGATATGTTGTGCTGGACATTACTGGGGTGAGGAGACTACTTTATCTCAGAGGGTAGGTCTGTAGCAGCAACGTTTACATAGAAATGGATGTGCTACAGGCTGCAGTTGCTGTTGCAGGTAATAGGCATAGGCAGAGAGTGTCAACACTTTGGAGGACAACAAGCTGTAGGAGTTACTGTGGGAGCGGTGTCAGCATTGTTGTAGAGGTAGAGCCAGAGTGAGGCTACCCTATCCAGTCCAATTAAGGCATATGTTTAAGGTAAGTATGTTAGGCAATGGTATCACTAACAGATTACTAGGCCACGTTTGTTTTGTTTTTGAGAAACATGGGGAATAAATATAACAACACATCCACCATTTGGATGACTGTCAGGCCATATATTTACAGTGCAGTAGTAATTTGGAGCATGTATGAGGGCAGTCCTTGTTACAAGTAGGTACTTCAAATGTGTATGTTAAGTGTGCAGCTGTGCTAATCGGCACTGTGAGTCTGAAAGGATTGTGTGGTGCACTCTGATATTAGTGGCCCTCATTTGCAGTACTTGAGCTGATTTTCTCTGTGAATGCATATTAATACATGACGTGACACTTTATGCACTTATACTTTTACTATAGGGATATGTGAAGTGCGTTTCTATCTGCAGGCCTGTGACTTCCATTCATGAAATGCAGACATTTAATTTGATATGCATTGTGTGGATAAAGAGTGCATGACTCATTATTTGCTGGCTTCATAATACTATAATTCCACTGCTACAAACCACTGGATTTGAACCCATGACTGTGTGTTGCAAAATGTACTGTTTGAAAGACATTTAACAGACTGAGCTACTGAGTCACTGCTATAGAAGGTGCATTTGCAAGATATATGTGCACACATACAGGCTGTGACAAACATTTTCTACATCTATCAGTATGTGCATGGCTTAAAATGGACTCATTCTGCACCAGGGTCCCAGTTGAACATATATTTTGCCATTAATGCCTTAGAGGTATCTTTCTACATGTTGATGATAACATGGCATATTTACCTGCTATCATAGGCCTCACATACATCTATTACTATGCCTTTGGCTTTCTAGTGGTGTACTATTGCACCGGAGTCCAAGGTAGAGTCCATTTTTTCCCATTGCTTTTTAATCGAGTTTATGTGGCACGGTGCAGCGCACATCTCCACTGAAACACACTTAATCACTGTAACTGGAAATTGCTATGTTTTGTTTAAACCACCTGTTTTAACTCATTCACTCTAATGGAGTTCAAGAAGTTTGCAATGTAACTTCCAATGGGCGGAGTCTAAGCCTATTGACAGAATCAAATTATGTCCTCACATTTCAAACAAATGTTCATATCTCTGGAACCATGGGGATTATGAAAGAAGTATAAATATCAACCCCTTCAGCACAACCTATTTTTATAGTAGTAGTAGTATTCTTTATGTTCTAGGTATTAAACAGAATTTTACAAGTCACAGTAAACACAGTAACTATTATGTTTGTAATATTTTGTAAACAACTTAACATATCTCAGCAACCACTCAAGTTACACACATACTGCCTGCAGCATTTTATTCATCTAGCTGACAGCTTTCATATAAGACTAACAAGTTATGTGTTACTTGGTTGCTGAGATATTTAGAAAAATGGAAAAATTATATTTATATAAATTAACATAATAAAAACAGCAATTAATATCTCTTTACTTGTATTAGACAGAGGTCAAATATTAATGCAGTTAAGTTTGGCATTGTGTAAGCTTTACGATGAAATATTTTAAAACTTTGCATAGAGCATAGTTTTGGAATTATTGATGCAAATATGAATAAG
Source organism: Protopterus annectens (assembly GCF_019279795.1). NCBI lineage: Eukaryota > Metazoa > Chordata > Ceratodontiformes > Protopteridae > Protopterus > Protopterus annectens. The sequence goes on from NC_056737.1 coordinate 427,749,570, forward strand.
CAATATTTGATGCCTAGAGGTGTCAGTAAGAGTTAACTGCAGATGCACCTTGAGGCGTCACTCAGATGTACTGAGTTAATTAAGAGCTTTGTGGAGTGGCATGTTAATGCAGTGGTCTGCAAGTGCGATAGTCTTGGGTTAGAAATATGGGACAGTTGTTTATTTTGTAAGTGTGTATTACAGTTTTAAAAACACATATGGTCAATATAGCTCTATTTAGCTGAGCTTAGCAAAGCTGCACAATGGCCTAAAAAATATAAAGAAAACAAAAATGGGGCGATAGGAAAGTGGTGAAATGGGGTGCAAGCAGGGGGAAAACATAGTGAAATGCAGGGAGGGATGTGCAGGAAGGGTGTATGAAAGAGCCATAGCTATTCATTTCTTGTACAGCAATAACCGTGCACTTTGATAGAATTTGTATATAACTTTGAAATCTCACCCCCGGAGAGAGAGGTGCAAACAACATAACTGCGTTGTTAAGCCAATTGGACCAAATTACATGTATCCAGTGGACATGTGTGTGAAACGGAGTGCTATGTATGGGACAATATTTTTTTAGGACAGGTGCCGTTTTTTTTTTTAAGGTGAGAGTGGAATGTTGGTGAAGGGACATAGGTATGTGTGGAGGAGGTAAGTTGGGTAGGTGAGGATGCACTTGCAGACAGACAAGACAAACATGACAGCAGACAGGGGCAGTGTGTGACACGTGAGGGGGTGAACACCTTGGATAGGGAGGGTGTTGTAGAATCTAGGTCCCATGTGCCTCCACAAGGAAGCAGTGTGACTCACATCTTCACCCATGGGACTGTCAGCACTACTTCGTCACTGCCCTGAGGGTGGCAGTGGTGGAGGCTGGGCACCAGGGTGAAGCTGTCCTATCAGGTTGGCCAGCATGTCCTCGATCTGGCAGTCATAACCATGGTAGACTATCCTGTACACCAAAACTGGCAGCTTAGCCCAGGTGACAACTCCCCCTCCACCACCGCTCCCAGAGGGGAGCCCGTCCTCATCCAGTGGGACAGTATTACCTGATGCCATAGGTAGTGCAAAGGCAGCAGAAGAGGCACCACTGGTCTGGGTCCCAGACATGCTGGGACCCAGTGCCATGACTGGAGGAGGCAAGGCAGGCGGATCAGCCAGAACCGGCCTACCATGACGTGCTGTAGTAAATAAGGTATAGCAGTAAGTTAAGGTTAGTAATAATGAAACCACTGTTAATATTAACAGAATGTAACATCATATTTATTAATTCAAATACATATTAATGTATATTATGTTTAACACAACATTAAGTAGCATAACAGTCAGCAAGTTAATAGCATGTTAGTAAGAATTGAACCATAAGGCCAACAAAACAGTTAGTTTAACAGAATATGTTAATATTGACCAAGGATAACGTTCACCAGCGTGTAGTAAAGTCGTGTGATACACTCTGCCAAAAAATCGATAATCAAAAAAAAGTAAAGCAACAATAGATTCGGGTAACGTAAAGTAAGAAGAACTTATGCACAAGCACTTTTTTCGAAGAATCATTATCTCTCCTTCTCAGACTTAATATTGAATCATAATAAAAGATAACAATAATAAATCACATTTTACCAAAATATAGTTTAACAAAATATGTTAATATTAAATCATAATAATAAATAACGGTTCCCTATTAGATGAACAAATGCTTAAAATGTTGAGTACGACATGCTCGACAGCTTTTAAGTGAACGTTCATCTAAGCGAAACCTAAGAATGTTGAAACAAGGATTTTTGAAAAGTTATAGTTGGCCAGCCATCAGGAAAACAACATCTGACGTCAGAACGTTCACCTTGTCTAGCCATTCTTACAGTCCTCCACTGTGGTGTGGTCTCGTCATTCACCCTGTGTAATGTTATGACAGTCCTCCACTGTGGTATGATCTTAGAGTTGGTATATTTAAGTAGAGGATGTGGGGGGCACAGCCCCCACACTGGGGGGGGGTGTGGGGGCCCCCACTTTATTTTGTTTGTTGATTTGTTTTTTTGTTTTTTTGGGGGGGAGCTTCCTGATGGCTGTCCAACTATGACTTTTCAAAACTACTTGTTTTGACATTGTGGGGTTTTGCTTAGCTAAATTTTGCTTAAAAGCTGTTGAGCATGTAGTACTCAACATTTTAAGCATTTGTTCATATAATATAGATCCTAAATAACAATAATAAATAAATGAAGATAGGGGGTAGGGAGGGAGAGAGAGAAACCTTCCATTACTGACAATGCAGACTATATCCCTAAAAACACTGATAATAAATACTCTACGGTGTGTAGTGTCAGTTCTGAGTATAGTGAATACAGTTCTCCTATAGCTGATGCTGTATGTACATTCCTCTCAAGCTGTCAGCATGGGTCAGTATGAGCCAAGCAATAACAAATGCAGGTACACAACTACACATAACAGTTTCACATAATGTGGACTTATATAATTACCAAGGTGTTCTGTAAGCAGATTTAGTAATACATTGCATTCCAGATAATCATTTTTCTGGTAATCCCTTAACAGAGGGATTAGGCAGTTTTAATTACATTATGAGAAATTGTGACACTTGAGAGGCATGTTTGTGTACAGTACATGAACTAAACAGCCATCATGTCTTAGTTGGCAGGCGTGGGAATAGAACCCAATAGCTGTGACTGCAGGGACATCTGCAAATAATATGAAAATTGACTATAGCAACTTAGTACAAACATGCAAGGAATACAGACACACTGCTTTATTTAGGAATCAACAATGCTGCTTAACACTTTATTAGTTTTGCTGAGAAGTGTCTGTGAAATCTAAACACAATATCTGCTCAGAACATGGGTTCCTCAACCATATATCTTTTGTTCCTAGAGTGGGAGAAAATGAGAGCATTATGTGAGAGATATTGGCCTGGAGACAACCTTGGACCATTCTATGAGTTGAGCTACACATGTTACAGGACATTTGTTTTACATTCTAGAACTATTACAGTGTTATACTTGACTGCAGTGACAGTAGAACACACATGCATGGAATACAGCCATACCACATTTATTAAAACAGATTTCTTTAGGAATCAACAATGCTGCTTAACACTTTATTGGCACTGCTGATAAATGTCTGTGAAGTCCACACACGATATCTGCCCATACAGTGAGCTACCTCACCCATATACTTTTATTACCTGGAGTAGGAGGAACAGAGAGCATTATGTGACTGATATTGACCTGGAGACAGTCTTGGACTGTACTATGAGTTGAGCAATACAGTTTGAAGGCCATTAGTTTTGCATTCTACAACTATTACATTGTTACACCTGACTGTAGCAACCTTACCATAAACAATCAATGCATACAGCTCTACTGCAATGGTTATGACAACACCATTTTGCTTACTGTTATTGGTATTGTTTATTATTTATTGCAATGCAGTTGTTATTGTTCATTCATTGCACTACAGATCTAATTGCCCATTTATTGCACTACAGTTCTACTTGCCCATTTATTGCACTACAGTTTTTATTGTGTATACTTTATTTCAGTAAATGCTTTACTCTTTCTTGCTTATTGCACTACAGTTAGCATAATAAATCCATACCTACCACACTCACAGTGCAACCTGGTCAGGTGCCTGGCATGGGACTTAACATAGCAAGTCCTCTCAACTGCAGTTGTTGGGAGAGAAACACACCATTATGCATACCGGTTTTGCAGACATTCAGCTTGCATTTTGATAGAACAGTGGAAAACATACTTACATATTTGTGGGGCATGCCTAGCTCTTGCCTCTTGGGCCCAGGTGTCCAAGGTTCTCCTCTTTCTCCTCTGCAGGTCATCATAATGGTGACAACACTGCTTACCAGTGTGAGGGATACCAGTAGCACTGATAAGTTCCCTGGCCAACCAGTCCCAGGCCTCCGCCTTACATTCCAAGACCTGGAAAACACCCTGCATCAGCCTTGGTTTATAATTCTTTACCAGGAGCCCAACAAAGACCCTGGAATCCTGCACATCCCATCTCTGGGCCTGAAAGTGTGCACCCTTTCCAACACTGCCTGGCATATCAGCAGATAAGCAGACTCCAAAGAATAGTGCAGAATTCCCCCCTATTGTGCCTAATATAGGCTGTTTTCCCACCCATAGACCTCACTGAGCAACATTCAAAAAAGTGCCGCGTAGCTTAACAGCACACAAAACAGCTAAGCAGTGTGAAAACTCTCCTAACCAAGGTTTTAGTGAAGCTTAGCACTGCACAAACAGTAGTAGCTGTTAGCATGTTTAAGTAGTGCTCAGTACAGTGCAGCTGTGCCATATTTTACAAATTTGTCTTTAAAATTAAACACATATATATATATATATATATATATATATATATATATATATATATATATACACCAAATTAAATTACAGACATCTTATGACTGCTACGGACTCAAACCCAGGACCTACTGAGCATTAGGTTGTAACTCTACCCATTTAGCTACTTGGATATTATGAAATCTAGTATACCTTCACATATACCACTGGGCTACCTGTTAGCATTGCTGAGCACCATGCCATGCAAACACTCTTAAACAGACCCAGAAATAAATAATTAATTACATCCAGTTTCTATTTTTAGATGTCTGGCAGCTGTCGGCTATGTATGTATAAGCGCCGCTCGGCTCTGCGGCACACCACACCTTCCATCCTGGGCAAATGGAAAAAATAAAAAATATGTAATTATGATAATTAATTGCATCTGGTTTCTATTTTTAGATGTGTAGCAGGTGTTGGCTGTCTATATGTGAGCACAGCTTTGCATTGCAGTGTTCCACTCCACACAAGCATACAGGGAGGAAAACAAAATTCATACAAATAAAATATTACACATTTAAAACAATTCACAGCATTTCAACAGTAGCAGGAAGCATTACAGGGAGCCTCACCCTGTACATACCATCTGACCAGGCATCCGCAACTGTGGGTAGCCTCTACACTTCTCCCTACACTAATTCAATATATCTGTTCCTATGCTGTCACATGGCAGCACATCATCATTAACATGCATGGTGTGCTGCCGAGGGGGAACTGTGGCCATGTATATGGATACATTCTGTGTAGGCTCTACATGGTGCCTACATAGATTTTATTAAATCTTGTGGTTATTTTTTTTTTTGTTTTGTTTTTCTTTTAGGGAAATTGCATGCAGAAAAGTTCTTTCTGGGGTATGACTACTTTCTGTATCAGAACACAGGTTGTATATATTTTTATCTCCTTAATATACATGTCATCAACCAATCATTGTTATGTTATATGCATTATCAACTACTCATATAAACTGCACAAAAAATAATAAAATACACACTCAGACCCCACAAAACAACCTTTCAAATCTGTAAATTAAATAGCAAATCAGTCAATGAAATAAAAAAAAAATCTCAGTTGTAACCAGCCAATTAGAAAATGGTATTACTTTCAAAATGGATCCAAATCTAACTAACTAAACTAAGTAATATTATAGTGGCAAAACAACAAAGTGTAAAGCCAACATTATGTGATATAACCCTTACTATACTACTAAAATGACACAAACACTTATCTGACACCATAGACATTCAAGAATCACATCAGAACTAGAGTAGAGAACCACAGTTAAGATAACTCAATCATAAAAAATGGAAACTAAATAAACTATTCCAAACACAACTTGCACAAATATCTAGGATTACAATCAGGTCTCTGATCATGACTGCCCAGTTTATTATGTGTTTGAGATGTGGATCCATGTCAAGAACAAATAATAAAGTGGTATGATCGGAGACCTGATCATAATTGTTTCTAGTGCATGGAGCTTTATCTGCTCCAAGTCCTACTAGTTACAAAAGAAAAAAAGGGCTAAGTATTTTTGCAGTTTTCAAAGCAATCTGTGTGATATATGAGTGAAACTTGACATGCTTGATACTGTAAAATTAAGGAAATGGATCTCACAAAAGCCACGTCATGTAAATCATTCTCTAATCTAACACTACCAGATATTTGATGAATCACACTTCAGAACCCCATAGGTTCTAGACGGGCAGATAGATAGAGGGTTACATTTCAATACATTGCTGACTCTCAATTGGCGTACACTACATAAACCACAAATGGTTGAAACAAAGTCAGTAAAAACAAAAGGAACAATCTTTTATGCAGGGAAGCAAGTCCATGTTCACCTCCATGTGGAGGGCTGTGCCACCACACTACCTGCTAACACCCTGATCCTTGGTGATTTCAACTACCGCACCATAGACTAGGTGAACTATTCCTGCACTAATGCACTCACCCAATGATTTCTTGACTTCATCAGTTCTAATGCACTAGACCAGCTCATCTCATCCCCCAGAAGGGGAGATAACATTCTGGACTTGGTTCTCACCAACATGTGTGACAGCTGCACCACTCCCATAGTATGTTCTTCCCTGATGAGATCAGATATCAGATCATTGGTCTGTCTCTTTCAAAGTTTCTATCCCACCCAACCCCTTCCAGCCATAACCAAGCTAAAAAAACTCAAAAGCTGACTGCATCCTCCTAAAGGAGGGTATCAGTAGCTTCACACCACCGCCCCCCTAAGAGGATGCAGATTACTATGCTGAACAGTATGCCACTGCAGTATACAAGCACCTGTACAACTGCATTGACTCATAATACCCAACAAAACAAAAACCTGCTCCACAATGAAACGCAAACATGTCTGGTGGGCATCCTCTATCAACCGGCTTTACAAAAAAAGGAAAAAACTGTTGTCCAGGGGTAAAAAGGAACAAATTCCAAACTGGAAAAACTCCCTCCTCAGTCTCAATAAGCAATTAAATCGCTAGTGAAAACCTCCAAAGCCAATTATAAATTGAAACCATCCTCTGAAACAAAAAGTAAACCACAAAGCCTACTTCAGCTATGTCAGGAACCTCTATGACAAAGCCCAGGTTTGTTCTGAATTAGTACTTAACAGTACCACTTACACTGATCCTGTTGATGTAGCCAACCTGCTAGTTGATAGGTTCAGCATAAACTTCAACCCCATATTCCTCCAAAGGCTCATTCAACATCCGCCATACTTGTCTCACACCTCACATCTCCATAAATCAAGTGTTAAAGGCCCTATCCAAGGCAAAGAACACAGATTCCATGGGACCTGATAGTATCCCAGGCTGTATTCTGCATCATCTCCAGCAAGAACTAGCTTTGCCATTGAGCACCCTATTCAACCACAGCCTAATTACAGGCTTCATTTCAGAAGAGTGGAGAACTGCCATCATCATCCCCTTGCACAAAGGTGGTGCCACTGCTGACCCAGGAAACTATTGCCCCATTAGCTTGGCAAGTCTGATCTGTAAAGCCATGGAGCATATTATTAAGGATCTCATACACAAGGAGATAGGCAATCTCCAAGCACTTGACCCCACCCAATTTGGATTTGTCAGGGGCAGATCTTGCCTGTTGAACCTGGTTGACTTCTTTGAGACTGTCACCAAGGCCCTGGAAGAGGGAAATTCAGTACATACAGCTTACCTTGACTTGACCAAGTCCTTTGACACAATCCCCCACTTGGGCATCATCGAAAAGCTAACTCAACTTGGTGTAAATCCCTGTCTCATCAGGTGGGTGGCCATCCGGCTCACCAATAGAACCCACAAGGTCAAAATAGGTGCCACCACCTCCGACAGCAGACCTGTCACTAGTGGTGTTCCTAGGATCTGTCCTAGGACCCCTGCTTTTTGGCATCTACTTCTCAGAGGTCCAGGCAAAAACAAAGGACCTGTGGCTGACCAAGTTTGCAGATGAATGTAAGTTGAGTGCTGTCACTGACTCGCCAGATGATGTTAACATATTGCAATAGGGTCTCACAGCAACAAATGACTAGTGCCAAAGTCATGGCCTTAGGTTAAATGCAAAAAAATGTATTATCATACCATTCAGCAAAAACATGGCCCCTGCTGATTACTACATCAATGGCAACCCCTTTAGCACACAGCCTGTGGTGAGAGACCTGGGTACTCGGGTTGACAACAATCTCACATTCGACCATTATGTAGCAGCAGTGATCAGAAAATCCTTTTACTTGGTTCATCTCATAAGTAAAGGGATTGTATCCAGAAAAAAGGAGGTTATTAACTCTCTGTACTTCTCCCTCATTACGTCTATGATTGAGTATAATGCCCCATTTGGTATGTACCTCTCCAAACACATGCACCAACTGGAAAGGCCACAGAAATACCTCACTAAGAGAATCCGTGGCCTTCAACACCTGTCCTATGCGGACAGGCTCAAATCACTATCACTTTACTCTGTATCATACAGACTGCTCAGTGGTGATTTGTGTCTCGCCTACAATGCAAAATCAGACCTTGCCCTACTAGAGATGCTCCATATCCATAAGTCTAACTCCTCACACATTACCCACTCAAAAGTCCTAAATCTAATACATGAAGCAAAACAAAGGATGGTCAAACACCAGACTGTATAACAACTTTAATAACATTAATAAAATAATAAAATGAGGTAACAGTAAAATGATGTAGCAGTCAACAACAAGATTAGTGCTTTCGGGTGTATACCTTTCGTAAGATCTGAGGTCTTGTGACCTTTGTGGAACAGACCATAAACTGCCAGTGATACATCTCTTCAATCTCAAACACCAAGAGCTAATCCTGACCCCACCAACCTAATCCAAAACCCTCCCATTGCCTGAGAGGAGATTGAAGCATCCCAGTGCAGTATCATACTTGTGGTCATAGAGACAGTTTATTAATATGACGTACCCATTTCCTGACCCACCACCCAATGTGCAATGAAGTAAGGTCTTTACAGCTGAGAACATCCATCAATGTGTGACCCCAGTATTTCTATGCATTGGGTGCATGCCCCAGTATTATTACCATGGATGACATCCCTGCTTATGACCCCTTCAACTCACCAGGATAGGTGAACTGGTCAAAAAACACTACATTTACCAACCCCTCCACTGGCTCCTCAAGAGTAGAATCTAGGTGCCCTGGGTCATAGGTGGGGTTTCCTTTCCCCTGTGGCACTGAGCCAATGACTAACTTTTGGCTAACTAATTTAATATCTAATAAGTTCTGTGCAAGGAAGGAAACAAATAAAAAGGAAGAAGGTAGAAAGCATGATAGAAAAAGAAAAGGTAGGAGAAGAAGATGAAAGAGAGGAGAGCAGTCAGATAAGGATTTAGGCCTTACAACAGGTGGAATGTGAGAGTGAGTAGAGAGAAAGAGTGGAGAGGAGCTGGAGTAATGAATTAAAAGAAGTGAGAGGAGGGGTGGGTGGGAAAATCTAATGGGGAGGGCTGGATGTTTAATAGAGAGATTTATAGAAAGGAAATGTTAAAGGAAGTTCATAACCATTTTGCCAACTCTATTAACCTCACAGTTTAAGACCATAAACTAATTAAATGAGGCCTAAGAGTCAGTTTGAAGCCTTGCATGGGAGCATATTGCAGGAGGAAGTTTACTCCATTGTTTTGCTTTGTAGGTTAATCTTTCTTGTTTAATGGCAACTAGTTTGACTTGTACTAAGGAGACAAACTATGGAGAAAAGTGATCTAGAGGTGTATACCAGTCTGTATCTTAAGGAATATGCTATGGATTTTTTAAAGTACAATAGTCTGTAGTTATTGTCAGTTGTCTGAGCTTCAGATAAATAATACTAAACAGGTAAGCTTGCTGAGGGCTTCACATTGATCACAGCTGGAAGGTGTACCAACAGCAAAACATGCAGTCTTGTTATAGGTGAGTTCACATTTTTGTGGTGGTTGTGACAAACTTAGTTAAACATGTGCTGTAGCTGTTCTGGTGTAGTTGGCCATGAAATCCACTGTCCTTTAGAGTGTCCTTTGGCTCTATTTTTTTGTTCTGTTTTTTTTTTTTTGAAAGAGACTTGAAATGGAAGCCAAACTTGGCAACACTGCCCAAGATGTCTCAATGAATCTTTACAAATTTCACAGCTCTAATGGGTGAAGAATCCATGGCGTAAACAACAAAGTCTAGAGGATGTGGTGAAGGGGTTAGTATAAACCCAAACTGCATACACCTTGTTTTGAGGTTAATTAGGTAGATCAGAAACAGGCAGGCAGCCAAGTGTAAACAGATTTCAATCCATGCTGAAGCACTGACTGTACTGTTTACACTGAAGAAGTTGAACAAAGCTGTGGCAAGTTATTAACATACTAGGCTAAAATGACAACCTGCTTAGGAGTTCTTAGTTGTCTCTGTCATATGTTTTTGACAAATCAAAGAGCAAGGTGCCAAATATGATTTTATTATGTCAAAGACAGTTGCATTATTTTCATGGCCAGAAAAAAATCCATGTTGAAGATTTTGGGTAATTTTGCAAGGTAGCATAATTAGCTATGCCAGTCCAAATAACTGTATAATGGGATGCGAAATGGATCTAAAAAAAGCTCCTCAACAATGATGAAATCTGCCATGATAACCTGTTAATCTTAAACATTGGATATCCATCTATCCATTCATCTGTGTGCAACCCATTTTGCCATTTTTTCACACAGGGTTGGGGTGTCATATCAACACACAACTAAAGCCAGTGTTCATACCACTGGGTGGATATAAGCCAATGTAATTCTTCAGCATTTCTTTTGGGGATTGTAGTAAAATATAAGACAGACTAGGTTAAGCTATTTTGATTTACTTATATGTAATGTGAGGATGTGAGATTCCTTTTATGTTGGGCATTTATTTATTTATTTTATTTATCATTTTCTGACTGGGTTAGTCCCACTAGGCTGGTAGCCTTTTTTTATTTATTTATTTAATTTACACTTGCTTAGTGGGAAAGTTTGACTGGACACAGCTCCTTTTTCAGCGGAGGCCTGGAGAGAAAAGCTCCAGATGAGAATACAAAAGTTACAGAAGCTAACAAAAACATATGAGAGATTACAGAGGTATTTACAAGAATAGAGACATAATGATGGGTTAAAACCATTTTTGGATATAGCTATTTACATAAGAGTTAGAATACTGTTGGTATATACAATTCTTTTTTAGACATATACAACCCAGTAACACAGAAGATAGAATCTGCTACCCTTGACTAGTAGTCATTACCATTACTCATCAGACTTGAGGATGTTCAATCTGGTGAGATGGAGGATTAGTTGTCATACAGCTATGTTCAAATTATAGGTAGAGTGTACTACTGAGAAACAGACATTAGTTAATGGGGCTAAATAGTTAAAGGAGCTCTCCAGGACTATTACAAGAACAGAGCCAGTTATCAATTAAGTGTGATTTCATTAGGTTTTTAAACTGAGGCATAGAACGTTCCTGTGCAGTGTTGAGGAGTTGTATGTGAGTTTGCTAACATCAATATTATGTTGGGTGGAAGGACCAGGATTAGGGTGTATGTCCCCTGACTGGTTTAGTTCCTTAATCAGGTATAATATAAGTTTGTTTAGTAGTCTGGTGTGTTTTAGACAAGATTGGGATGTGGTAGTTAGTGGTATGAATTTGTTTGAGTGGTAATCAATGAGATTACTATGGAAAAGGGTTGGGGCTATGGAGTACTGTATTTGGATTTGTAAGCGGGATATTGGAGAGGTTTACCTAGAAGATGCATTACAGGGTTGTAGAGCTGTGTAATATGAGGTAAGGGAGTATAAGACCAGTAACAGTAAGGTAGCCAGGTAAGAAGAAAAAAATGCGGCTAGAAAACAAAATCAATTAACCTGAAACAGTCATATTTTGATGTCTTTAAGTAATGTAAATGTTTAGTCTGAATTATCTTTTTAACTTATTACTTTACTGCTGTTTTGTAGACTCTTTCTTCTGATCTTTCACTAAGTATAGTATACAGGTAGATGTCCTGCAGTTTAGAGTCAGACAGCAAGTGGCAGAAGTTAGAGCTGGAACTATGCCAGTCCAGTCATGCTGTTTACAAATGCTGACATTTAGAGGGGAACATGAGCCAGGCTGTGGAATAATCAGATTGTTGGGGTTATCATTTTATAGTAGTTTGCGAGTGAATAAGTTAGGTATGGATTCGGAGAGGTGGGGATCAAATGAAAAACCAACCCTGCTTACAGTGTGCACCACTATAAAAGAAACAGAGAATACAGCCAAATACAATGTGATAAATTCTGTAGGGTAGACATACTTTCTTGTTAAACAGCATTCTGGTGGAAAAACAAATGTCCTGATCTTTACGACTTTTGTTAGCTATGCAATGTATTGTGGGGAGAGCTGAGAGATGATAATATAGAAAAGCTGGAGGAATGAGCAAACAGAAATGAGAGGTTAGAGCCAGAGTTCAGATGGTATGCTACACAAAAAACCCTTAGTAGATTAATACACAATATTATGTACTAACAGCAGCAGAATGCAGTAAAACAATAACAATAGTATACATTTTAGCAAAAATCAGGTTAAAATATAACATCTACATCAGTAACGTACCACAGCAACAAGTACAAGGTACCGTTACTAAACTTATGCAAACATCGTAACCTCAGACAGTTTTTGGAAATAAATAAATGTAAAAACTCACAGTGGCGGCACTCCATGTATGGGAGGAAAGGGGCTCCAGAACACTTTATTGAAAAAATAGCACTGTTTGGGCAACCTGTATTTATAAACTACTAGGTAGATGTGAAGGGGGAGGGTCACAGGTGAGTATCATGGGAAACAATAAAGAGCTCGTTTTAGGGGAGAACTAGGGGAAGTTTGGCCAGGACAAAGTATAAGATCTTAATCAAAGAGCTGGATTGGCAGGAGAGATTGACAGCCATGCCATCTGTCCCTTCATGTTACCGGCCTTATCTAAATATACTGAATCCTATGGGCAACATTTTGCTGTTGAGTATATTTGATTTATGTAGATAAGTTTCTGTAACAGAACAAGCTATCTGGGTTGTAGTGGGAGATCTATCCTTGCAGCAATGGCTCCTTGTTGCAGATATTGCATGAATTAATATGTAAATGAATTAAACCGAACCAGAGCCACAAAGAGATGACAAAATTTTTAATTCAACACATCCACAGTAAGCGCTTTCATCCACTAAGGACTTCTTCAGACTGTATAATGTGTTACAAAAAATACAATCATTAAATACATATAATCTATAATGTCACATGACATAATTTTTTCCTTTTAAGGAAAGCAATGAACTCCTTCCTGTCATTCAAACCAGGTGGATTGCAAGCGTTCAGTTTTACTTGCCATTCATACTCCTTCCAACTCAATTCTTCTTCTGCATCAAATGTTTTATCTGCTTCCAAAACTTCATCCAAAACACAAAACTTAAAATTTACTTTGCAGTTGTTGTCCTTATAATGCTTACTTAAAGCGTTTTTATTATCTTGAACACTTACAGTGTACTTGTGCTCATACATTCTTTTATTTAATTCTCTTGTGGTTCGCACTACATAAAATGCAGTACATGACATACAAACAATCAAATACATTACAAATCTTGATTTGCAAGTGTATCTACCTTTTATATGCACCCATGCAGTACCCACTTTAATATATTTGACCTCAGTCAACAGCAAATCACATAAACTGCACATTAAACATTTATACATTCCTGGATTGCTGTATTTTAACACTTTACTGTTTAACTGACTCTGAAATAAATTTTTAAGGCTTTTACCTTTTTTCTGCACAAAGACTGGGGCATCTCCCACCTTTTGACCTACTTCAGTACTACACTTTAAACATTTCCAATTGTCTTTTATAATATTTTTATGGTATGAGCATCAACACTGTTAGTAACTTGCATAGAAGCTTTGAAATCTTTTATTTCCTTCTTTTTTGCTATTAGTACCCCATCACTCCTGTTCTTAACAATTTCTCTGTAGCAGAGTTCTATATCATTTTTAGGATACCCTCTGCTGATAAAGTTATCACACAGACTCATACATTCCTTACTAAAAGTACGATCTTCATCAGTTAGATGGTGTACTCTAGTCAGTTGACCTTTGACAATATTTGTTTTGGTCTTTTTTGGGGTGCATACTGTCATAATGCAAAAAATAATTGTTTTGAACCTCCTTCTTATGAATAGCTGTAACCAACTTGCCATTTACCTTGGTAATATTAAGGTCTAAAAAATTAATAGTCTCCCCATCATAGATAGAAGTAAATTTAAGAAAAGAACAAACATTATTAAGATAACTCAAGAATTCTTCCGATAATTTAACATCACCCCTCCAAATTAAAAAAAGCATCATCAATAAAATGCTTAAAAAATGCAATATATCTCATGTAACTACTTTCAAACACATGGCACTTTTCCCATCCATGCATAAAAATATTGGCGTAGCTAGGGGCCATTACGGCACCCATCGCTACACCATTTACTTGTTTAAACAGATTACCATTAAACTCAAAAAAATTATAATTGAGAATAATGTCTAACATCTCCATAAGGAGACCAACCATATTGGAAGAAAACTTCTTAGAATTAAAAATTTCAAGCCTAACAACCTCTATACCCTCATCATTGGGAATAACCGTATATAATGATTTTACATCAAGGGTGACAAGAATATCATTGTCTTCCACTACCGAATTACCCAATAGATTCTCAAATTCAAATTAATCTTTTATATAAGATGAACCCATGGTGGCAACTATTTTAAATGCCTATCCACAAAAGTAGCCAAGGCTTCAGTTTTGCTGCCATTGCTGGCAACAATAGGGCGCATAGGTGGCTTGTCCAAATTTTTATGTATCTCGGGCAGGCCAAAAATATGACTCATTTTTAGTAGAATGAACATACAAAAACTTCCTAATATCATCAGTTATGTGCCCAGTTACAAACCACTCTTCTATTTGGCCATCAATAAAAGAAAAACATTTTTTTACTTCTGCAAAAACTGTATCTTTATAAAAAGACATATCAGATAACATGTTTTCCATTTCAAGAATGTAATCATTCCTATTCAGAATTACCAAAGCATTCCCTTTGTCAGCTTTTGTAACAAGAATGGCATCATTATTTAATAAATCCTATAATAACTTCCTCTGGGTCCAACTAAGGTTGAAAAAGTTGAACTTAGGCTTGTTGTCAAACATCTCAATTATTTGCTGCTCACAAACCATTTGGAACACCTCTAATTCCTTAATTAATGGGAGATTATACACACTAGGCCTATAGAACATCCTAGAATCAACAGCAGTGTTAGGGAATAACAGCTTTAAATTCAACTTCCTAACTAATCCCTTACACAATTAATGGTGTCACACTTATCTGCCCTTTTTGAGGGAACGAAATTCCAACCTTTTTTCAATACATTACACATTTCATCTGTCAGTACAAGGCTGGATAGATTTACAAATACAAAAGCAGTATCAACAGTACCCTGGCAATTTATTTGGGAAAGTTTTTCTTTTTCCAGTTCTTCAGTTCTTTTTGTACTGAAAATTCTTTCTCAGTGCCAACACTATGTCTACCCAAGTCCTGCTTGGATTGCCTTGCCGCTGATAAACTTTCACTGGCTGGACATTCTCTTCTCTCTGAAAATCCTTATTAGTGCTACTGCCCATATTGCTGGTAGTTTTGCTGCTAGCCACTGGATTTGGTTCTACAACACCTGTTGGAGAATTAGAAGGCTCATTTCTCTGAGCCAAATGCTTGGATTTTCTAATGGCGTTATCTTCTATTTGGATTCTCTCTGCTTTCTCGTTCCTCACATTCCCTGACATTCGTTGTTGCATATTAGCCACACCCCCTTCTGCTCCATCACTGCTGACATCAGTAGACTCATAGTCCGCCTTATCTCTTAAAAACTTCTTCATTTTCCGTTTTTTTTTTTAATTTCATTTTCTTTGCTAAGTTTTTCTTTTATTAATGAAAACTTAGCATTGAAATTATCAGAAGTAAGACTGTCTTCTAACTTGAAAAAAACGGACTTAATGTTGCTATTTAGCTCATACATTCAACTAGCATTGAGCTCAAATAGCATTTCTACATACTGTAGCCCAGTTTTCTGGTTGAGAGCTACCCATTTGTTAATGAAATCAGCCGGTACATCAGTTCCTGAGGGCATTACTGATATTCGTAGCCCTTTAGGCACTCTTTGTGTGTTTAGGCAACTTTAAAAATACGCATTCTCCCACTACAGTCTCTTTAACTTTAAAAGATCTTTTTCAAGCTGATTAAACATATTATAAAAGTTGGGGCTTGTTGAAAGATATACCACTGGCTGGTCTCTGATGCTTTCAAATGGATCAGCTGGAGGCACTAACCATCCATTAAGCACCTCATCAAATCTTCCGAGGCCTCCTTCACTACTGGCAGCTCCCAAAACATTCTGAGCAGCATACCTATTCATACGCCCTTCTTGATTCAAAATTATTGAACCACTAGGTGTATCCATTAAAATTCCACCTGGAGTCACGGTCATAAAGCTGGAAGTCATCTGGCTCTACATGTATTCCAAAACCAAGAACAAAAAACAAACAAAAAATCCGGAACAACTAATGGTTTGGTTTAATTTATTTTCATTAGTTGTTCTGGATTTTTTGTTTGTTTTTTGTTCATGAATTAATATGTACCATTTTTTACCATGGCATGTTCCAGCAGTCATCCAGTCTATCTGAATGTGTGACTATCTGTGATGGTGGGATACGGTTAGGCTGTATGCCTGCCTTTGTTGACATAGTCTTAGGTATGTGACTTCTTCAATATTTGTACTATGGACTTAAGCATGGGCTAGTCTTAATTTTAGCCTCTGATACTTGTTTAAGGCTATTGTTATGGATGTGGCATGCAAGGTATTCAAGAAGTGTGACATGGTTGAAGTGTGATAGTTTTAACTGACATGCAAATGGGGTTCCACTTCTATGATATATAGTTACGGGGGTGTAAGCTGGTCAGAGAAAAGTTAGCAATAACAAGATGAAATGTGATAGCAGTAGTAACAATATCTCTTGTATCAGTAATAGCATGATTTATATTGCAATGGTTTTGATGGGACAATGAAGGAGTTACCTGAGCATGTGTATAGGTTCTGTGCTAAATCCAGCCTTGGAGGGCTATGGTTAAGTTTTGTTAGAAGCAGTGAGGTTGGAAGGTCTACTTATAAAACTAGTTTGATTCCAAGGGTATATGGTTTGGTAGGGCCTTGGTTGGTTCCTATGAGGTAATCTCCCATATTACTGGGGGATTTTCTGTACAACTAACTGAACAGGAAGGAAAGTCACAAGTGCCCGAAATCACTGTATGAAGAGTAGAATTAGATAGCCTCAATACTGCAGCTTGTTATTTGAGATATAGACATAGTGGCTTTACTCATTTAAAGAGTTCTTGGACAAACCATTCACTCTTTAAGATTTCTCCCTGGGACCAGATTGCATTGGCACTCAGAGCCCCACCCTGCCTGAACAACAAACTTGTACCTACAAGCATGAAGGACCAGGACTGAGACTCAGTGGGTAACTGACTGCAGCAAGAGCTAAGGGCCTGTGCAAACTGCAAGGGAGAAGGCTGGGAGAGTACAGTTCAGAGTCGGAAATAAGCAAAAATGTTTTTTAATCAGTAAAGGCAAATGTGTTCAGCAAAGGGATACATTATGAAAACAAAGGTTATGTACTTAAACCATACAATTATCAATCTGTTGTGTGTACAGAAATAACAGCTTGTCCTAGATGATGGACCTTGTCTATTACTCTTACAATTTCTGAGTACATAGGTCTTTCATGGTGTGATGAAGTAGAAGTTTGCAGCCACAAAAAGGCATTTTGATTTTAAAGAAATACATTTACTGTAAATAGAAGTATTAGAAGTTTGCTCAGTTCTTCTTCTATTCCTACAGAGGGAGCGGACCTTCTTGGTGAGATGGGCTGGAACTGTTTGGCAAAAAAAGGCACCTTGCAATTACTATCAACATTTGACAGCATTTAAAAACTGAATATCTAGGAAGACCATGGATATAATTGCCACTAATGTCATTAGTTCTTCTAAGACATATTCCAAGACTGCTTATCTTTGTGTCATGGGTCACATACTCTGAAAAAGCATGCCTTGCAACCTGTTTGGACAGTGACACTAATGACTGTAGGAGTCATAAGTGATGAGTTGTTTATCAGCACTTCTATAATGGTACAAAGCCCTAAATTCAATTAATTCAATGGAAATTACTTATTCTGATGCAGCTAATTATTTAACATTATACAAACCAATACAGACTACTTTGAAATTAAAATGTATAACTTTAATTCAAGAATGTTTAGCATAAATTACCATATGCGCATGTACATTTCCATAAAGAGTCAAGGGGACAGTGCATAACAAGAAGCACTGTGTATATATTTTAACACATGAAACAGCTATAGGTTCAGATGTTTCATGTCACATGCAACATTATTTTTTATTTTAACTCTTTGTTGAGAACGTAAGCTCACCAGACACAATTGTCCCTTTTCAGGGGCAACTCTAGTATACTGTCTGCTTAAGTAACATGGTCACACTCATACAGCAGGAAAAGAAGATGGATGGAGTGAAACACTGTATCTTGGACAAAGGAAACAACTCATTAACAGCTAAGCACTTTAGTTTTATTCACTAACTTCTAGTTAATGTTACTCATTACAAAGCTGACTTTATTTGCAGGACTGCATCTCGCATCATCAAAATGATTACATGAGGGGGTCATATGAAATGCCAGGTATAAATTAAAAATTCTCAGCATGTTTTCACTGACATATGGAAAAATGAACAATCATCTTATGTTTGTTGATAAGTTATTTAAACAGCAGCAGACTGACTAAAGAAGTAGGTATACCTAGATGATATGATGACTACAACTTTAGTCATGGGGCAACTAGCCTTACAAGAGACAGAATAAAGAGAAATAGAAAAAAAAATAATTGGTTGTAAAATAGAGATATTGATAAATAAAAAAAAAATAAAAAGTAGAGAGACTAGTGGTCTTAAAACTTCGTTGATGAGTTCAGTCACAGTAATTTCCAAAAATCATGAAACTCGGATAGTGTTCCAAAGCAAAAAGCCTTTATCCATCACAGACAAGAGAGCATAGGATCATAGGATCATAGGAGGTTACTAGACTAATGGGCCTGGGGCCCTTATAAGCCTAGCCAAGAGTTTATGCCCAAAAAGAAACCTCAGTCAGCATCTGTTGCCCCTGTCGATGAGGGACACAAGTGGAACCCCTGGGACAGATTTGTGGTTTCCCATCCACTCATCAAGGTTGCACTTGAAGAGAGTCAGCAATCAGAGATCCTCATTAGCAAAAAAATCAGAAATATTTTAATAATGTTAAACATATCATCTTTTATATACTTACAAGTAGGTGTGGAAAATAAACATATTGTTTAATTTTAAATCAACCTATTCATGGCAAACAATATAAACAGGGCTGCAAAAGTGTGGGGGTGAGTACTTGCTGTTCTGAAATACCCTTTTAGTCCTGTTTATATTGTTTTCCATGAATAGGCTGGTTTAAAATTAAACAATATGTTTATTTTCCACACCTACTTCTAAGTATATAAAAGCTGATATGTTTAACATTGTCAAAATATTTCAGATTTTTTTGTTAATGAAAATCTCTTATCTGTGATGAATAAAGGCTTGTTGCTTTGGAACACTACCTGGAAATTATTGTGACTGAGCCCATCAATGGAGTTTTAAGACCACTAGTTTCTCTGTTTTTTATTTTTTTCTCAGCACTTGTGGTGGTGAGGTTGGAGCTAGACAGATTATTGTGCTTTTTCATTTTTTTAGATATTGATAACTGCTATCATCTCTTAGCAACTGCATACCTTTCAACTGTCTGAATTTTTGCAGAATATCCAGATTTCTGCCTCATATTTTTGGTCTATTTCTCATAACATTTGTAGTTTTCTGGCAAATCACTAAGGACTAAAGTTATTAAATAATGATATACATTTGAGTTTCAGACTTCATATCCTTCAAAAAATGCATGCCAACAGAAATCTTGTAATTCTAACATATTTCTAAGAGCAATATTTAAAGTTCTTCCCTATGTTTTGGCCTTTGTCACCCCACTGTTTTAGACTTTGTTCAGATTTCTTGTGCTAACAGGTAGTATCTAGTATGCTTGCTAAAGAAATGGAAGACTTTAAATATCAACTTAAAGTGCTGATAACAATCACAATGGAGTGATTTGTTCATTGTCTGAGCCATGTATGCATTAGCTATGACTTTAAAATCCAGTGGTGGTGTCACACTTCCCCACATCTGTTTTAGCCTGAAACTTTAAACTAAGCCACCTTGAATTCCAGATAGTTACAGTAAGCATTACATTCCCTCTTCACACAGATATGGATGTTTTTTTTTCTTGCAGAAGAGTTGGTTTCTAAAATGTACAGTTTTTTTACCTTGAACACTATGTCACCTTAAATATTGTACTTATACATGTATAGCCTGATAGATTAGCTAGGTAAATAGATAGATAAACGTAAAAAAGCACTGGACACCACGTCTCCACAAAGTGACACACAGTTTAATAGGTACCACACGAAAATCTATGATGTAAACACAGTTGTAAAAACATAAACGCTCCTGTAAATCCACATGTTTTCGTCTAAAAGACTTCGTCAGATGTAATAAACTAATGCACACAAGGTTTAAACAGACAATTTAAAATTACTAACACCCAATGAGATAACATAGGCAATGAATAAATGAATAAATTAATAAATTAAAATATACAACTCAATTTAATTTAAAAGTGTACAAGCATAAGAAATATTGCACATGTCCAAACTAGAATACATATATATGTATATACAGTATAATCCCATATTAAAAATTTGTGTATGTAAACCAAAATATTCATTTAAAAATCCCTTTTAGCCTAGGACTATTTCTATGTTAAAAGACCCAGTGTAATTAAAATAAAAAATGTGTCTACATTGTAAAATACTATTTCTACTTAAAACATTGTTTAATTTCATAATAAAAATAATTAAATATGAATAAAAAGGTAAAATGGAAATTGTCATTAAGTAAATACTAGATACTCATAATTTGGCAGCTCTAAGCATGGTTTCATTGACACCATGTCATTTAAACCAGGACTCTTGGTGGCTTCCAAAATTAACTGCCAATATAATTCCCTGTACTCAAGCCTAGTTTCCCATAAACCACCCCTAGGGTCCACATTGACTACCTCAATAACAAAAATTTAAAATCAGCTTTTTACAATTCTGAGAGTGTTTAAACAAGGCACTAGTCTCATTATTTCTTCTAATATTATAATCATGTTCATAAATCCTTTGTTTGAACTTTCTCTCAGTCTTACCTACATAAAACAAACCACATTGTCTGCGTATTACCAAATAAACCAAACCACTTGTTTCACAGTTAGCATACCCGTTGGTTTTAATAGAAATGTCCCTACTCTTCAAATAAAGTTCCTCCCCAGTGTGTACAAAGTTACACTGGGTGCATCTTCCACATTCAAATGTGCCCTTCTTGTTGTTAGATAGGAATTTGAGAAGGTTGCCTTTCTATGAATTTTTGGTTTAAGCTTATGATCTAACCTATACAGGTACACATCCAAGTAATTCATCTCATTAATACTTGTCTGGTGTGTAAACTCCAAAAAAATAGTGGTATCAGATAAACAATTTAAAAAATCAAAGAACTTTTCTACCAAACCATTCCAAAAGATGACAATGTCATCCAGGAAACGTCCGTAGAAGTTCCAACATGAATTATAAGGTGAAGAAAAAACATATTGTTTTCCCACTGTAAAAGAATGATATTTGCATACGTGGGTGGACAATGTGCACCCATTGCCACACCTTTGAATTGCTTGAAATACTCTCCTTGAAAAAATATAAAATTATTCTGTAACACAATTTCCATCAGAACCAAACAAGTACAGAACACATTAAAAGGAATACCCTTACATCCCACCAAAAATTCTTCAAACCACACCAAACCTATATTATGGGGGATACACGTAAATAAATCAATCACATCCAATGTACAAAACTTACTAAAATCAGCAACATTGACCTTATTAATGAGTTTTAAAAATTCCCATGAATCTTTTAACAATTGCGTACTGTTCATTACTAACTTTTTTAGTTTATTGTCAATAAATTTGGCTAATGGAGCAGTCACAGACCCTTCTGCTGAGATGATAGGTCTCAAAGGTGGGTCAGTAGAGTTTTTATGTGTCTTGAGTATACCAAAAAAACTAGGTACCCGAAGTTTCTCTGCATACAAAAAATTGTAAAGCTCCAAATCAATAAGCCCTTCCAAAAGTAACTCATTTAAACAAATGTAAATATTTCTGTATGCAATGTGTGCTTCATTTATTGAGACTCTTTCATAAGTTTTCTCATCATTTAATAGATCCCAAATCTTTGCTTCATATAAAATATGGTCCATAAGGACTACCCCCGCCATCCTTATCAGGGTTCATGATTCTAATATTTTTGTTGTTCCTTAGATCATTAAGCACAATATGTTCTTGTTTAGTAAGGTTGGAGGGTACCTTATTCCCCTGTAATTGTTCCCTTAGTTCACTCTCCACAACCATTTCAAAGTGTTTCAACTGTGGATGTAATGGTAGATTAAATAAGGATTTCTTGACTAGTTCTGAATTTTTCTTTTTAAAATTACTATCACCATTGTTGAAAAATAATTGTAGGTTCTTTTGTCTGATAAGCATTGTAAAATCAATCAATAAATTAACTAGGTTAGCTTTAGTCGTAGGAATAAAAGTGAATCCTTTAATGAAAAGGTCAAAATGATCTGACGTAATATCTCTATTAGAATAATTGAAAAATATTAAAACATTTACATGAAAAAAATATACCCACTTTGTGTGATTAAGTCCACCGGTTCTGTGTCCACCGCCCTCTGTTTGGACCAAACCGACTCCTGCATGATTGATTTCCCTGCCAATAATTCACTGGGTCTTTGTACTTTAATCTTTCCGACCTCCTTGGCTGGGGATACTCTAAAGGGTCTCCCACATTAAGTTCTTCCACCACATCCCTATTTGTGTTCTGTACCCACTTTTTAGTATCAACCCCCCCATTAAAAGAATTCCCAGTTTTAGGTTTAGGATACTGTATATTTTGACTGTATTCATACTTATTCCTTTCTATTTTGGATTGCTTTCTATCCTGTACCTTTTTACATTTATGAGCTATGTTATCTAAAATATCAAAATATTTTTTATTCTCACTTTCCACCTTGAACAATAAATCATTGACAATACAGTTGTTCACTTTATCAATTTCTATATACATATTGTCCATCAACCTTTTATTATTGTCAATAATTGCCCTCATAATATCTGTACCACATTTGTCAAACGCTAAAACCAAGACCTTATGAAACTGAGAGCCTTCAATGAAATTGGGCATTTACATACCCTAATATTTGGTACAATACTAGATTGCAAACAGTACTTTAAATAGTCATTGTCCAGTATCTTTAAAATCTAAAATGTCAGTAAATTGTTTTCTAGTACCTGTCTGACCCCTACCAACTGTGTGGGTCTCTTTTGCCAAACCATTGATATCCAAGTTCGACAACGTAGACGGTAAAACACCACTACCTTTATTAGAAGAAAAAATGTTAGGTAACCCATCCAAACTCCATCGTTCCCATTGTAGTAAGGGAATTGATGCAGGCTGACCATTAAATCCATCTGTTATTGTCATTCCTTCTTTCGAAGCAGAACAAAGCAGAATTTCCTGATTTCCAGGCAAAGCACTAACAGACACTGTAGTTAATAAAGATTGACTGAGTGGTGCCAATAAACCCACCAGTTCAGTTAACTGGCCAATCAGCTTACGAAGCTCCCCAATCTCACTGCCTTTACTACCGTTCTCTTGAACGGTGGTGTTGCGATCTGTGATAGACTCCAGTAGGTAGTTGGTGGGGGTTAGACAGGTACTAGAAAACAATTTACTGACATTTTAGATTTTAAACTTAATTTTAAAGATGCTGGGGATAGGGTTACCAGCAATGACTGTAACGACAGTTATAAAACTTCACTTGAAAAGTTGGACTCGTTTCTTTACAAATACAAGGTTTTGGAGATGGACAATGACTATTCAAAGTACTGTTTGCAATCTAGTATTGTACCAAAGGGCCTTAGAGTATGTAAATACCCAAACAATGTCATTGAAGGCTGTCAGTTTCATAAGGACTTGGTTTTAGCGTTTGACAAATGTGGTACAGATATGAGGGCAATTACTGACAGCAATAAAAGGTTGATAGACAATATGTATATAGAAATTGATAAAGTGAACGACTGTATTGTCAATGATTTATTGTTCAAGATGGAAAGTGAAAATAAAAAATATTTTGATATTTTAGATAACATAGCTGATAAATGTAAAAAGGTACAGGATATAAAGCGATCCACAATAGAAAGAGATAAGTATGAATACAGTCAAAATATACAGTATTCTAAACCTAAAACTGGAAATTCTTTTAATGGGGGGTTGATACTAAAAAGTGGGTACAGAACACAAATAGGGATGTGGTGGAAGAACTTAATCTAGGAGACCCTTTAGAGTATCCCCAGCCAAGGAGGTCGGAAAGATTAAAGTACAAAGACCCAGTGAATTATTGGCAGGAAAATCAATCATACAGGGGTCGGTTTGGTCCAAACAGAGGGCGGTAGACACAGAACCGGTGGACTTAATCACACAAAGTGGGTGTATTTTTTTCATGTAAATGTTTTAATACTTTTCAATTATTCTAATAGAGATATTACGTCAGATCATTTTGACCTTTTCATTAAAGGATTCACTTTTATTCCTAGGACTAAAGCTAACCTAGTTAATTTACAATGTTTATCAGACAAAAGAACCTACAATTATTTTTCGACAATGGTGATAGTTATTTTAAAAAGAAAAATTCAGAACTGGTCAGGAAATCCTTATTTAATCCACCATTTCATCCACAGTTGAAAAACTTTGAAATGGTTGTGGAGAATGAACTAAGGGAACATTTACAGGGGAATAAGGTACCCTACAACCTTACTAAACAAGAACATATTGAGCTTAATGATCTAAGGAACAACAAAAATGTTAGAATCATGAAACCTGATAAGGATGGGGGGGGGGGGGTAGTCCTGATGGACCATATTTTATATGAAGCAAAGATTTTGGATCTATTGAATGATGAGAAAGCTTATGAAAGAGTCTCAATAAATGAAGTACACATTGCATACAGAAAGATTTACATTTGTTTAAATGAGTTACATTTGGAAGGGCTTATTGATTTGGAGCTTTACAATTTTTTTGTATGTAGAGAAATCTTGGGTGCCTAGTTTTCTTGGTATACCCAAGATGCATAAAAACTCTACTGACCCGCCTTTGAGACCTATTGTCTCAGCAGAAGGGTCTGTGACTGCTCCATTAGCCAAATTTATTGACAATGAACTAAAAAAGTTAGTAATGAGCAGGACGCAATTGTTAAAAGATTCATGGGAATTTTTAAAACTCATTAATAAGGTCAATGTTGCTGATTTTAGTATGTTTTGTACATTGGATGTGGTTGATTTATTTACGTGTATCCCTCATAATATAGGTTTGGTGTGGTTTGAAGAATTTTTGGTGGGTTGTAAGGATATTCTTTTTAATGTGTTCCATACTTGTTTGGTTTTGATGGAAATTGTGTGACAGAATAATTTTATATTTTTTCAAGGAGAGTATTTCAAGCAATTGAAAGGTGTGGCAATGGGTGCACATTGTCCACCCACATATGCAAATATCATTATTTTACAGTGGGAAAAACAATATGTTTTTTCTTCACCTTATAATTCATGTTGGAACTTCTACGGACGCTTCCTGGATGACATTGTCATTTTTTGGAATGGTTCGGTAGAAAAGTTCTTTGATTTTTTTTTTTAATTATTTATCTAGTACCACTAATTTTTTGGAGTTTACACACCAGACAAGTATTAATGAGATGAATTACTTGGATGTGTACCTGTATAGGTTAGATCACAAGCTTAAATCAAAAATTTATAGAAAGGCAACCTTCTCAAATTCCTCTCTACACTATTCTAGTGCCCATCCACCTCACCAAAAAAGAGGGGTGGTAAAAGGGCAATTAGTCAGAGCAAGTAGGATGACCTCATGTGACATAGATTTCCATAATGAATGTACATACATTATGGATACCTTTAGGGTAAGAGGATACCCAGATAATTTACTTTTGGATATGTATAGGGAAGTCAATGAGGGTAGAAGTACACGTTTTGCACCAATATTAGGTTCTGAGGAAACACCAGATTTATTCACATCAGCTCCTGATGCTAGTGTCAGGGATGATCTTGGACTGGGATCTGCTTTGGTTTTAACTTATGATGGGGAGAGTGGGTTGGTTAGAAATATTATACATCAAGAATGGAATACATTTGCTAGATTGTCAGATTTGGACATTATTTTCAAGCAACCCTTGAGATATATATACAGAAAGGGACGTAATATCAAAAATATTTTTGAAGGAGCCTCCGAATATATTATTAAGGGTAGTCATTCTAACAACAAGAAGGACACATTTAAATGTGGAATATGCACCCAGTGAAGTTTGTACACACTGGGGAGGAACTTTATTTGAAGAGTAGGGACATTTCTATTAAAACCAACGGGTATGCTAATTGTGAAACAAGTGGTTTGGTTTATTTGGTAATATGCAGACAATGTGGTTCGTTTTATGTAGGTAAGACTGAGAGAAAGCTCAAACAAAGGATTTATGAACATGATTATAATATTAGAAGAAATAATGAGACTAGTGCCTTGTTTAAACACTCTCAGAATTGTAGAAAAGCTGATTTTAAATTTTTTGTTATTGAGGTAGTCAATGTGGACCCTAGTGTTGGTTTATGGGAAACTAGGCTTCTGTACAGGGAATTATATTGGCAGTTAATTATGGAAGCCGCCAAGAGTCCTGGTTTAAATGACATGGTGTCATTGAAACCAGTATTCAAGCTTAGAGCTGCCAAATTATGAGTATCTAGTATTTACTTAATGACAATTTCCATTTTACCTATGTATTCATATTTAATTATTTTTATTAAGTAATTAAATAATATTTTAGGTAGAAATAGTATTTTGCAATGTAGACACATTTTTTATTTTAATTACGCTGGGTCTTTTAACATAGAAATAGTCCTAGACTAAAAGGGATTTTTAAATGAATATTTTGGTTTACATACACACATTTTTAATATGGGATTATACTGTATAAATATGTATTCTAGTTTGGACATGTGCAATATTTCTTATGCTTGTACACTTTTAAATCAAATTAAGTTGTATATTTTAATTTATTAATTTATTCATTGCTATGTTATCTCATTGGGTGTTAGAAAATTTAAGTTGTCTAATTAAGCCTTGTGTGCATTAGTTTATTACATCTGAGGAAGTTTTTAGACGAAAACGTGTGGAATTACAGGAGCATTTATGTTTTTTACAACTGTGTTTACATCGTAGATTTTCATGTGGTGCCTACTAAACTGTGTGTCACTCAATTCAGTGGCTATCCTCCCACTCTTCTTGGCAAGTGCAGAGATGACATGTTCTCTAGAGATACTAGGCAGAGGAGTGGTGTTGGGTAGGCCAAAACCCCAGCCTCAGTGGGACCACATAATATCCCAAAACAAGGTTAAGCATAATCTGTTAGCTCTTAACTAGATAACACTATTCTGTAAGTCAAGGTCAAAACAAATATCTTGAGCTTTAAGAATAAAATATTTGAAAATTGAGGCATAATGCCATTGAATTTGAGTGCAGTGATGCAAGGTTTATCACAGGTTTTGGATTTTTTAAAGCTGTGTATGCCCTTGAATTAGAGTCCAAGTGCTTAATATGAGAGATTGACTTGTATAAAAGTTTAGCCATGTGACGACTGAAGGAAGTGACTTGAGATGAACTAGTTCAGTGTTTGTAGAAAACAGCCACTGCCAAAGGACTGAAGTATTTTCTCATTATGTTATGGGTTATCTTTTCACTCAGTAAAAGTTAACTGCAATATGAAGTTATTTTATAAATGCAGTAATGTATCAAGAAGCTTAGAAGGCTATGTGTGAACCAAGTTAATATCCCAGGATAAAGTGGGAGCCTTGTTACATTGCTGGAGAGCAGAGACATCTTGGCATACACTAGAATGTTTGTTGGCATCACTGCAAATTTTCTGATTGGAAGACGATGGAATATGTTACAAATGAATGGCAATTTAATATAGGTCCAAACTGTTATACAGAAGACCCGGTATACTTTTCAAGGGGAACTAAGCTTCTGTACAGTAGAGCATGCAAAAAGTGATGAAGGTCCAGCAGGAATATATTGATATTCTGATCAGTCACACTGCATTGTTACAGTGCTGCATATAGTGTAGTGTTTTCATATAGAAAGAACAACTACAGTCTACTTTTTGTGTTCAGAGAATAACACAGACCAGCCACTTTCTTCAGAAAATGGCACTAATAGATAACATTGAAACTTTTCACCTGACCTTTAAGAAGGCAACTGAAAGATAGATGGCCACTGTCTGAATTGTTCAGCCTAGTGGCCCTATCCATCAACAAACATACTTGGACCTGCCACCTGAATTTGCCAATGTGTAATTTTAGGGTACTTACATATTACCGCAGCCACCATGTTCTGAACGACTCACTCTGGTACGGTTCTATCACTGAAAGTGAAAACTACTTCAGCGTACTTCCTCATCTAAATCAGTGGCATTTCATGTAATTATTAAACTCCCTTTTGCAGCATTTCCTTCCACAGACTACAACATTCTGAATTTGCTTGAAAATAGGAGGATTGTCATTGTCATGTACATTAACTATAATGTTAGCCACAGCACAATGTTGTAGCCTCCCATCATAACCTGTTATTGTTAGCAAAAGCATTTTTTGTCGTGTTCCCTGTCAAAAGGTATTTCCAGTAAAATCTTCAGGGAATTGTTTAGTGTTTGTAAGGTTAGGATTTTTTTAGACTAAAATGTCTGTTCAGGTTAAGCTGGTTAACATTGACAGACTGTTGTACCAATGTGTGGATCACAGGCCCGCTCAACGCAGAATCGGCATACAGCCGCTGCTGCCTCAGAAATATTCCAAACTATTTTGTTTTTTTTTCTAAATGTCGGTGTATTATTAATACATTAATTTCACCATGATACACTTCAATTGTGTTTTGTAACATAACAGTCTAAACAGTACCACTTTTACTTATAGTCATGCTGTTTACCCATCCGTAGCGTGTACACATGCAGAGTCAATCATGTAGAATGTGGTGGTTGTGATAATACATAAGTACCAATTTTAGCTACACTTAATGATAAGTGGAGTATTATATTTCCATGCATGGACTTCCTCATCTAGGAAATAGAAACTATCCAATGTTGCATGAATATGGGTAAGCTACATCAATCTCAAATATGCAAAAAAGAAAAAAGAAAACTGACTGAAGAATACATAGAACAGCTGGGTCCATCCATGTCAGTCACCCTAAATAATCAGCCTTATAGAAATGATAAGACTGATCAATTTAAAGGGAAGGAGTTTTAAAAATATTACTACAATAGATATTTATAACTATAATAGTGCAGTGAATAAGGAAATGTATATAGAAACTGTCCTGTTCATGAAGGGTTTTGTTTATATTAATGTAAACAATGTAAACTGAACTAAACAGGTTGTTTATACTGATGAGTATAGTATCAAACAAAACATTGTATATTAAGTATCAAAGCAGAAAATGAAAATATCTGTAAATGAAAGCACTGCAGAGATACTTCTAGACTCTGGCAGTATTGCCTGTTTATAGACAAGGTGAGAATGATATGTGTGCATCTGGAAAAAAAGTGATTGCCCTACAACCAAACTAATAAGAGTATAGGGAGCTGAAACATTGTGAAGAAGTAGTGACCAGATGTTGCATAAAAAAATGATCGTGAAGGATTTTCCATGCATTAACCCAATTATTGTTGCTAATGAATTCAGAGTACCGTTTGACAAGAGCAGAGAATAGGCATCAGACTACTGTTTTCTTTATTTTTTAACATTGTAAATAAAATATAACTTTGAATTAAAAAAAACTCTTTTATATATATCTGTTTTCAGTACAATTAGTGTACTAAATAAATAATTACTGAAAATAAGTACATTAAAAAAATAATGCCAAAATGAACCCAGACGTTGAGTGCCATGCTACTGATTAGCATACCATCTCAGCTCCTTCTGTCTTACATAGTAACAGATCATGATTTGCTAACCTCTGACCTTTCAATATGTAAGTTAAGCACTGACAGTAGATGCTTAGATATAGCCATTGTTGCTTACTAGCAATTTCTCATTACTTTCTGAGAGATTGTTAAAGGAAGCAGATGCTCCAGTTTCATAGACTAATTCTCTTATACATTTACTTGAAAAAGATGCTCAGCATTCCTGCTGCCTAAGAGACATTTTGGGTTATTTGCCAAGGTTGCCCAGTACTGGCTTGCTTGCAAAAGTTCAAACTCCCCTCCTTCTTTCTTCATGTGACAGCTAATTGGCTGAGCATATTCTGAGAGGGAAGCCTTCAACTGTCACAGGAAGTGAGCAGTCAGTCTTTTTCTGCCATCCAAAGAAGAAAGTCCTCTGACTCTTCACAGGACCAGTGCTGATTTTCTGGCTTACTGCTCAGATAAGTCCTATTTGGGTACCCCTTGCTCTCATTTTATCATTAGATGTGTTCTTCTCTTTCAATGTTTATGTTTATTTAAAATATACTTATTTTAATATTTTATTTTTGTCAGTGTTTTCAGTAATTTCTGTGGTCATTTCTACTTTTAGCAGTGTTTATTTGGCTTTTATCTTTGACAAATACTTGTTTTTCCTGTTTCCGAGGAAACTTTCAGTAATTCTTTCAGAAGTGCAATGTGTATGTCCAGTGTTAGACACTAAAAGTTGTCTTGTATAGTCAGAACTGTAAATTTATTGCACCTGTCATTTCTGTTTTACTCTGCATTATTTAAATTTTTTGACAGGAAAATATTGAAGTTGGATTTTTTCATCATTTATACATTATCTGTTGTATTTATGGCTCTGCTCCATGTGTTTTTAACACTGGATCACAATTTTACAGTGAATTAAGTTATTTAAATGTACTGTGGAAATTTTACTCACTGTCAAGAAAATACAGTTTAAACTGCTATTAAACATTATTTATGTCAGTTTAACATGGTTAAGGTGTGTGGAGCTATTTTTTTATACTGGTTTCGCACATTGCTTGCTTTGGTGTTTACACTTTGTGAACTGGAAATTTTTAACCTCTGTCAGTTGTAAAATAATTCAAAGCACATTTCAAACTGTTTTTTTTTTTTTTGTAATAACCCCGCAGTTTGGCAGAGTTTAGTCATATGGGGACATACCTCTTACTAGAAAATGTAAGTCCTTATTGTGATACATTATCCAGTATGTCAGTTTATTATGATAGCTGGTGTAATCTTCCCTGACTTGATGTATCCTAACGCTGGCACCCCCCCCCCATTAAATCTGGTTACACCTAAAAAAAAAAAAAAAAACTATGCCTCATCCTAAGGTTAGTGATTCTGTCAGGGTCACTGCTTGGCCTGTAGACCACTCAACATTTGCCCTATCTCCCACTAGTGTAGCTTTGCCAGATATTATGGGATGGAGTTTAGACATATCGTCTGTGGCATGAATGCGAGAACCAAACCCTTTAGGTGCAGAAGTAGTCTGGGGTAAGAGGCCCCTTCCCCAGCATAATACTCTGCCCCAGATATTTCGTCTAGTGATGAAGTTCACAAGAAAAAGAAACAGAAGCTTCATTATAAAGCTGATAATCAGATTATAGCTGTTTATATAGCTGATGTGATAAGAGTATTCTGCAGAGAGCTAATTCTGGTGGTTATGTTCCCATACATGACTCTAGTGCTAGTTTGACTAGAGACTTTTCTGCTGTTTCAGAAAATGATGAGGAATCTGATGAAGACAATGGCAATTTCCTAGCTGGCAGTGAGTCTAGTCACTTTGATTCTGCAGAAGGTGACTCTGAGCTTAAGTCTAAACAAGTGCTCATGTTTCCTCAGATATTTAATTAATTAATGATGTTTTTGCTTGGTAGCAGTCAGAATCTACCCCAGAGCTAAGCAGGGTATACGACCTTATAGAGGGTGAGATGCTCAATTCAGTGGCTATCCTCCCACTCTTCTTAGCGTTGGAAGATGTTTATAAATCTGCCTGCAGGACACCAGTATCTATTCCAGTGGTCTCTAAAAAGGTTCAGAGAAAATATAGGGTCTTCTCCAATGTGACATGTTTCTTTTCTCATTTGACTGCTGACCTAGCTGCAGTCTCTCCAGCTGCCTGCTCAAATAAAAAGTATTTGGCTTCATCTTATCTTTTGCCCCCTGAAATGGAAGGAGAATAGTTAGATCCTCAGGGCAAAAGGATGTCTCCTTTAAATAATCTTTTGCAATGCTAAATTATAAAGGCTACATGTGTAAATTTATTTTACAGTGTGCATACAGTTTGGATACTTTTGCTGCATCCTCATATGCAGGTCAAAAGGCTTATATAAATTAAATTGTTTCGTGTTTGAGTCATGTTTTGAAGCATGCCTTAAGAGGTGTGTGAATGTGTAGATACATTCTTGAGAAATGCTATTTCTTCTGTTGTATTAAGATGGTATGCTTGGTTATATAATCAGAACTTTGCTGATGGTTTAAAAAGCAAAATTTTGAAGCACCTTTATGTTGTGAACTGGTGTTTGGGTCCTCTGTTACACAGATTCTCAAACAGCAGGATGACAGAGGCCAATTAATGCCTGGGGTATCTAGGATGTTTCATGTGCCCATGTTCTCCCCAAACATGGTGCCTTCCTTCAAAGGAAAGAACAAATGAAAATCCCAGCCAAACAAAATTCAAGAGGATAATCCTTCAAAACCAAACACGAGTGGTTACTTTCCAAAAAAGGATCAATCCCCTGCAAGGAATGACTATGCTGAGGCACAGAACACTCCTACCTCCCTTCCTGCCCTTCCTTCTCTTCCTCCTTCCCCCTGACTATCTCTTAATACTGCAGCCTTTTTGAGATTTTGAGAGTAATTCATAGGTGATACACTTGGGAGTGGATAGAAAAACCTCCCCCTTTTAGGGACTCTCTCCACACCCACCAGAACAGACAGAGCTGTTTCCTCCAGTGCTCTATCACATGGTAGAAAAAAGAGTCATTGAACCATTGCCAGCCATACCCAGAGTCAAAGGATTTTACTCCAGAATCTTTTTGGCACCAAAAAAGGAGCACTCCTGGAGACCTGTCCTAGACTTATCCTTTCTTTGTGTTCTGAAATTCAGAATGCTCACCTTACAGTTGTTCCTAATGCTGCTTCTAGACAACTGTTTCATGGTGACTCTAGTTTTAAAGGATGCCTATCAACATAGTCCTATTGCTGCAAATTTCAGGAATTACTTGACATTTGCTGTCTTTGGCTTCCTTATCAATTTTCTGCATTACCCTTTTGGCTATCTACTGGACCGCCAATGTTTACAAAGTGTCTGGCACCATTGATTGCCTATTACAAAAACCTAGGCATTAGAGGCATAGCTGGCTCACCCAGTGCCCTGTGCTAGTCCCTGAACTAGCACCCCACCTCCTTGTTTATAGTGAAGAGCAAAAAAAAAATGTCCAGCTAGACTGCTCGTGGCAGTCTGAAGCACACACCCTCTCCTAGGCATGCCCCCTCCCTCCTAGCAACTGCACAAAAAAGTTGCTTTCTGTACTGACATTTCTGAAATGTTGGTACAGAAAGAATGCAGGAACAGCACTCAGATTGCACCTTCTAGCAAGATGCAACCAGGGAACATGCCTCCTCTGCCCCACCCTTGCTACACTATTGCTAGGCATCCACAATTTTTCTTAAATTTTTCTTATTTAGAATACTTGCTGATTTGTGCAAATTCTGTATACAGGCATACACCTCAACCTCTTGGAGCAAGAAATCTGGACAAAGTCATAAATAATGGGGGTACAAAGGCCTCAAAACAGGGACAATTTTTAAATATTGTTCTTAGAAAGTTGATAGAATAACAGGTTTTGCATGAATTTTCAGAAGGGTATGATGTCTGAAATTCAAATGTCTGTCATTATTTTCTGGCTTCAGTCTTTAATGATCTGCCAATGATTTGCTAAAAACTCACAATTTTTTGAAAAACAGACCAAAAGTATTAGGCAAAAATCTGGACATTCTGCAAAAATCCGAGAAATTAAGAGGTACGTATCCAGGTGCTTAGAGTCCTTAAACAAGGTAGCATCCCTTCTTTCCAATCTGGATTTCAAATTGTATCATCAAAAGTTCTTCATCACACTCTCTCAATAAATTATTTTCCTGGGGTATTGGATAGATACAGTAAAAGGATGGCCTTCCTGCCAGTAGTTCTGATGCATCAGGGCATTTTCTTGGATTTCTCTCTTCTACAGAATCTGTCCAGACATATTCCACAGATTTTTTGTGGGGAGCAGTGTCCATGAGAGTTTGAGTGCAAGATGTGCAGGGTCCTCAGGGCATGCCAAAGCACATAAACATAAAAGAGATGTTAGCAATGATTCATGCCTTAAAAGTTCTTCAACACTTATGGATTCTGAGTCATCTCCTAGTGGTCACAGACAACACTACTACAATATGGGACCTGAACAGACAAGGAGATACAAATTCATATGGCCTGGGAGTGGATGGTACAGCATTCTCTGACTTTTCAGGCCTCATATATTTGATCAGAGCAAAGAACAGAGGCAGACAGGCTAAAAATTTTCTGGACAGACTCTCATGAGTGGAAGCTCCATGTAGAGGTCTTTCAGGACTTCATCCAGACATGGGGAACACCTCAAGTAGATTTGGTCACCTCCTTTCAAAGCAGGGAACTGAAAAAAATCTATTCAAGTCATCCTTGCAAACATGCTTTGAAGACCATTCCCATGGTGGGGAAATGTTCCTATATGCATTTCCACCCTTTCCATTAACTCCCAAGGTACTTCTAAAGATTCAGAAAGAATGACTAAATATCACTGTGGTAACCCTGGCAAAGTTGGTTCTCCATTTTAATGAAATTAGCAAAGAGCATTTCCACTAAGCTTCCTCACAGGCTGTATCTGCTCGCACAGCATCAGGGACAAATGGTACACCCCATCTTTGATCAATTGTAACTGACAGCCTGGGTGATTCTATTTTGATACCTTTTAGGAACATGTTCCATTAAGATGTGCAGCAGGTATTTCATGAGGCAAGAAACCTGCAAATTGAAAATTGTATGTTTACAAATGGAATAGGCTTTTTAGATGGTGCCTAGCCAATAACAGAGGCCCTGAAAGGATTTTGACTCCTCTGATTTTGAAATATTTGTGTGAGCTACTTAGAGATGGTTTTTCATATGCTTCTATCAAAGTACATCTTGTAACCATCTCAGCTTGTCTGCTCGTAGATCCCTTGTCAAACAGTTATGAAAAGAGTACTGCATGTGACAGCCACTTGAAAGCAAATTCCTCCTCCCTGGCATCTCAACTTTTTTCTTGAAAAATTGACCTTATCTCCTATCGAACCTGTACCTCATGCAGATTTATGTTTTGCTACTTGGAAGATCGTTTTATTCATTGCTCAGACATCTGTAAGGTGAGTCTCTGAGTTGCAAGTTCTCATGGTGTGCCAACCCTTTCTGATTTTTTACAAGGACAAGGTTGTGTTATCCACTAATACAGCATCATTCATGCCTAAAGTTTTTTATGAATTTATCTTAAATCAAGCCATCAATCTCTCAGTGTTCTGTCCTGATTAAAAGAAAAAGATTCTACATAGCTTGAATGTCCACAATAAGCTTGGGTGATAACTTGACAGAGCACAGCCCTTTAAGATTGCTGAACAGCTGTTTGTCTCCTGTATGTGGATAAGAAAGGTCACTCTGTCTCTAAACAAACTATTACTTGATGATTGTCATATTGTTTACTCTTTCTCTTTCCATGGTAAATCTCTTCCAGGCAAGGTTAAAATTCACTTGATTAGGGTCTTATTTGCTTTTATGGCATATTGGAAAGTAATGCACTCTAGAAGCTTTCTAGAGGTAGCAACCTGTCCTCTGTTCATAGCTTCATAAAGCACTACAAACTGGATTTATTTTCAAGGTACAGAACAGGTTTTGTCAGGACTATCCTCTAGGGGATCCTGTATCCTTATCCTTCCACCTTGCAGATAGAATACACTTTGGGAAATTAACTCAGAAAAGCCACTCAGGCAGTGGAAATGATGAACAGAGTACAGTTGTGTAAGCTTCTCATGGTGGAGAGGCAGTTTCTGTAACAGTAGATGTTTGAATTCCTCACTGCTCCAGTGACAGCACCTATCCACCATCCCTGGCTTTGTTCATACTTAAGGTGGGTTTCAATCTCTTCGATTTGGTTGTTGTTGGATTTGTTTTTTATATGGTGTGTCTTGTGTCTTTCGGCTTTTCCCGGTTAGGGGTCACCACAGTGGAACTCCGGTCTGCTAATGATTGGCAGTAGATTTTTATGTGCCGAGTTGTCAGCTCTGATGCACAACCTTCAATGAAGGTACGCCCA
This sequence comes from Protopterus annectens, assembly GCF_019279795.1. NCBI lineage: Eukaryota > Metazoa > Chordata > Ceratodontiformes > Protopteridae > Protopterus > Protopterus annectens. The sequence goes on from NC_056737.1 coordinate 427,786,142, forward strand.
TTCACGCATGTCTCTACACAGAAGACGCTCTAGCTGAGAATCAAACAGGACAACATCATACTGTAAGGCGACAACGCTACCGCAGCACCACCATATATTTTTATATGGTGTGATTGGCTGCAATTTTACTATTGCAAGATGATTTCTAGCTTCAGGTACTTTCATCTCCTTCTTTGTGGAAGTAAAAAAGCCTGAACACTTACTTCCTGTTATAGCTGAAAGATTTCTTGTCAGGATATGCTCAACCAATTAACTGTCACAGGAAAAGAGAGGAAGGGAAGTCTGAGACTTTCACAGCTGGCCAGTACTGGGTTAGCATGGCAGATAACCCAAAATGCCACAGTGGCAGTGAGGAATTCAAACATCTACTGTCACGGTAAAGTAGGGCTTACATAATTATACTATATTTACAGGAAACCAGATAAATCTCTGGGATGTGATTATCCATTGCAATGATGTATGTATTCTGTTTTTATTTGCACATGGAGATAAAGGTTGAAGATTACAGTACTGCAAAAAATGTCACTCTTGGCAGGAGAATAGATAACATTTACAGTCAAGTATTAGATGTATAACCAGTCAGAAAGTAGTTAATTTCATGGTGGAGAGGCAGTTTCTGTGAAAGCAAAAGATCACTGATGTGGCTTATCAGAGCAATAAGATTATGTGTGCAAGAAAGAAAGAAACAAATTGAAATACACTACTGTGGCAATATTTTTTCTCTTGATCACAGTCAGAAAGCATTATTTGGTGGATGTTATGACAGTATTTGTGTGTGTGTGTGTGTGTGTGTGTGTGTGTGTGTGTGTGTGTGTGTGTGTGTGTGTGTGTGTGTGTGCATGAAACAAGCTGAGGTACATTGTTCTGGCTAGTATTTCCTTGACTTGATTATTGTGGGAGGCAGTCTGTATATGAGACTATTTGATCACAGCTGTCACTTGATCAGATTTAATCATTAATCTATCTTGGGGAATTATAAACATATGTGCATGGGAAAGAAAAGTGGTAGATCTGTGTAAAAAATCATCAGCACTGATTTTGCTTATAGCCAGCTATTGTGACTTTTTATAAATAAATGAAGCGCACCCTAAGAGAGGGTATGTTCTACTTGGACAGTTTATGTGTAAAACCAGCTGTAACTAGTGTTTGATGGTGTAACCTAAACAAAATCAAGACATAGCCTATGTTTTAGCTTTATGGATTATTCCAATATTATTGTAATTTCACAACATACCTGCTGTAAATGCCACAACAAACATGCACATTTCCATTTTCTTATATAGACAAATACATAATACCTAAAATCATAAATGCATTTTGTTTATACCACAATTTATAAACACTATTTCACGTGCTTAAAAATGATATTTTAAGCACCTGAAATGTTTGGGTGGAAAACAAAATATAATAAAGGACTGTGATTTGGCAGCCAGAAATTTAAGTTGCATTTTATCCTTTTCACTTCTAGCTAAAAGAAAAGCCTAAGTATGGTTTATAATGAAAATTCAGATTTTTGTCCAAAACTGACTACAAAATTTCCATCTGTTTCAGAGATATAACACAATGTTGCTTGGCACCACCAATAAATGTACATAGCCATTAGACAATGCCAATATAAAAAACAGAATTTTTTCTGTCATTGGAATGATGTCACCACTGAAAATCTTTTTACTGACCATGGCAATATAATCAGAACAACTTCAGCAATGAACTGCATTTAATTACATAAAAGGAGACTTGCAGTTCTAGGGTGTTTTTTGTTCCTGACTTTCCAAATATATGTCCATGAAACTTTGTCCCAGCAACTACTAAAGAATGTCTGATATATGCTCATGGATCTGTCAGATGATCAAGTTTTCAGAAAATTGAAATTCATACGGATGACACCATATGATCAAGTTTCTGAAAACTCGAACATCAAAAAAAAAAAAAAAATCTACCTTTTTACATTTATTCTGGGGGCAAGCCCCCTATGTCCCCACCCCTGCAAATTATATATATATGAACTCCAAGACTGCACTACAATGAAGAAAAGGGCAAATTTCCCAATCCTTACTGTACCACTCTCTCCATTCAAAAGCTTTGAGTTTTCAAAAACTTGATCATATGGTCACAACCATATGAATTTCGTGTTTATGAAAACTTGATCAACTGATAGGTATCTGTTTTCATACATGGTTATTAAATACAACATTTTACAGACATTTTACAGTGTAGTCTCAAATGTTGCATTATACTCCATTTTCTTCATTACTGGTGGATGTATGACTTTCATTTAGAGTGACGAATGCAGCACATGTCCAGAATATAAATACTTCGAGTTGCCAGTATATCAAAAGAAACAATCATATACATTTCTTCAGAAAAGTGAACTTTTTGACACTGGAAAGATACCATTATTAAAACACTCTGCCCTGCCTATATCAATAGGGTATGTCCAATTCAGCACTAATCTACACTTGGATCTGTACTGGAAAATATGAGTTTTAGGTACAATTTGCATGCATATAATTAAGTATGATTCACAGAAAGTTTCATCAAGACATAGCAAAAGGTGACTAACATATGGTTTATGTGCATAACTACCAACTTTAGGTTTCAGTTAGCATACTGGAGTGACAATCTGACATTCCACATTATTTGGTGCTTCCATTAGAGGTGAATATATGACATGTTTACAAGATGGGTAATACAGTACATGCCCAGAATCTCATTATAGCAACATGGCACTAAAAACCAAAATTATATATATTTCTTCATTAATTATGACATTTTATCCTTGGAAAGCTGCTACCATTAAAAAAAAAACTCTGTACTACCCATGGCAATAACATGGGGTCAAAGTCAGCCCTGAGCTAGATTTAAATCCTGAAGAGTAGAATCATAATTTATTTCGAATCTGAATGTCTGAATAAAATTCCCTAGAAGCTTTATTAATAACTGTCAAAATGGGCTGATATATGGCCTTTTATACAAAAGTATTACATGCAGTATTTTCCAAACATTTCACAGTGACGGTCTAGCATGTTACATTTTTGGTAGATAACCTTTTCAGGATAGAGAATATAGTACATGCCCAAATATATCTGCAATCAGTTATTACATCAGATGTAAAACTCATACATATTTCTGTTCAGCAGGAAGTTGTCTGTTATGAGGTTTATGATTGTCTTTACCCTGCAGTTCAAACACATGTGCAGTGACACACGGCATGAAAATGAATCTGAGTGTACATGTACACGAACATAAGTCACACAATTAAATCTACCCAGAACTGCTAAAGTGTGATCTAAATCAAAAAAAGAAAACAATATATTGTAATACTTTGAACCCCAAATTCTGTCTGGATAAAAGTGTGGACAATATGGCTATAAAAAGGGTGGTTTATAGCAACTGGAAAATTTTAATGGGTAACAATGATTTAGTTGATGTTGTAGGTGATATACCCAGTTTTGTATATAAAAACATGGTAGTATTAAACAATTGTTATAACTCAACAGTACTAAATTAATTTCTTCCTTGTTTGGGAAGAAGACAGGTATGTTTAAATGTTACAGTTGCAATATGTGCAGATACATCTATGAAGGTCCCTATATAGCATTGGAACATTTAGATCACACTTTAGCAGTTCTGGGTAGATTTAATTGTGTGACTTCAGAGGCGGTTTATGCAGCATTATGTTCGGGACATCCCGCTTTTTATGTGGGTATGACCACCAGAAGTTTAAATAATAGAATTTGTGAACATCTATATGCTATAAAAGTTAAAAATGAAAATAATGCATTGTACAAACATTCCATTAGTTGTTCACGTTATAAACTGTTTACTTTTACTATTTTAGATAAAGTTAATGCTGATTTAAGAGGTGACAATTTTAAAAATTAAGTTGAAAAAAGGGAGGTAGAGTGGCAGATGCGTTTGGTGGCCAACAGATCCCCCCCCCCCCGGTTTAAATGACAACATTAATATCAAATGTTTTTTAATGGATAAAAAATTAAGTATTTGAAATGTATTTTACATGTTGTATTTTAACATAGACATTGTGTAAGTAGTAGTCATGTTTTAAATAAATGTTTATTAGTGTTTTAGGAATTGATTGGGTAAACAGTTTAGAACATTGATTGATGCAAGTATTTAAGTTAATTGTTATGGTAGTTAATTGTTTCTGATGAAGTCTCTGTGATGAATAGCTAATATTAAACTTCATCTGTGCTAAAAATCCTGGTAGTTGGTTCCTCTGTGTTTTACAGTGTTTTTTTTATTCTGAATTTCATATTTTACCCAGCTCTGAATTAATACCATGAAAAGTATGATATACCAACATGATTTTTTCTAAATGTATGTGTCTTCATCTGCATATTATATCTTTATGCCCTTGGGAACCTTTTCTTTTAAAATATCACTTTTTCTGCATGTGATTTTAAAAGATCCTGTTGCACTATGCTCGTCTGGCATATATATATTGAAGCCATTATTATTTTTCTTCATCTTATAACCAGACAGAAGAACAGCAAAGAACTTAGACTGGACAGTGGTGAATGGTGTGAGATCAGACAAGAATGTCACAATCAGTTAGTATTACCTTGTTTTGTTTATGGTGTGAGCTTTTTTTTATGAAAAGGGGAGTAATGTTTTGAACAATGGGAGCAGGACAGAGCTGTTTATTGGCATTTTAAGTTTGACTTCATGCATTCGCTTTTAAAGATATAATTCTAGGAGTGCCTTCATAGTAATTAATCACCTTTTTTTTTTTGCCATATTTCGTTTTATTAAAATGTTCAATGATAATCAATCAATGTTACTGTAGTTGCACTAGGAAACATTAGAAAAATAAAGATGGCACTAATAAATGTTGACTTTTACCATCAACACTCATAAAATTTTTGCAGTTTTTCAGGAGAGCAAAGCTTCTTTGTGACCCCTCACAAACACTTCTAACTCCAAGAATACTCAGTATTAGAGGTAAGGAGAAAACATCCTCCTTGTTCCCAAAGTTTCATGAAGTGAATCTGTAATATGTAACTAAAACAATTTACCAAAATCCAATATCTATGTAACCAATTTATTCTGGCTGGAGCACTAGTGTCTTCGAGTTACTCTCTGTATGAGGTTTGTGTGTCCTCCCTGTGTCGTGTGGGTTTTCATTGATCACTCTAGTTTCTTACCACTTCTCAAAAATATGCTGGCTGGCTGTGTGTGTGTGTGTGTGTGTGTGTGTGTGTGTGTGTGTGTGTGTGTGTGTGTGTGTGTGTGTATGTGTGTGTGTGTGTGTTTGTGTGTATAACCCGAGTTGTGGCTGAAAAGGGTCTATGGTCAATTCAATAAGTTGGATCACAATTTCATTAAAATCTTCCTCTTCATCTTGTGAAATTACTGTACAGTAGCCTCTGCGTCATTTGGGTTGAGTGTCTCAGTGCTCCATTCATCCTGTGTCCTTCCTGAGTTAGAACTTTCCAGATCTGATCAGATGATCCCATGTGAGGATCTTAATGAAGACTGGGAGAAAATCAGCAGCATGTTTACCTTGCTGATTGGAATTGCCGTTTTTATGACTTCCTCACCCTCAGTCCTGCCTTGTTACATCATCCACACATACTTTCACTATCTAATGCCACCCCCTCCTCCCAACCTTTTTTGCTGCTTCACAGCTGTGAGATCAGCATCACTCCAAACATGGTGTACTGCATTACTGGCTAACCATTCCATAAGTTCATTACAAGCCCACTCATCTGTATTTCCCCACCAGTCACATTTATTTTGCCTTTTATCACTTACCACTCACATTGACCCATGTAGATCTTTGTGTCATTTGAAATAGTTCCTCTCCAGTGTCCTAGGTGCTGATATCAGCTGCCCTTTGTCTTCCATGTTGAATGGTAGCTACACAGTGACTGCTTTTACCTTGTGCTGTACTTAAATGTAAACCAGATTATATTGTCTCCGTGGCAACATTATATGTCACCTGGTATCACCTATCACCTCATTCTTTACACCAAAAATATGACTACCTCATACTAAAGGCTTGAGAGTATTGAGAACCTTCTCCAACATGTTTTTATTTATTTATTTTATTTTGTAGTTGTTCTGTATGTCACTATTCCCATCCTTCCCTTCCCAAATTAGCTTTTGTAATGCTGTCTTTAATAAATGTAATAAATCCATCATCTTCCATAGTAACATTAACCACTGGCTATTAGGTACTGAAACTATATTCCATTCATTGCATTTATTATAGAATTTCATGCCAAATTACTTTGTGTGAAATTTGTTACTAAATTCACTGAGTCAGGCTGTCTTCATATTTTTTCTATCGATACTATACTTATGTTGTCCATAATTTAATTTTCTGCTCCCCTCATAGCTGCGGATAACACTAATTATGAATCTTTGTTCATTCTGCATTCACTGTTACATCTCAACTGTCCCTGATTTTCAAGGAACTACTTAGTCCTGCCCTTAAATTTTATTCTATCCCTTGACAATTATGTGATTTTGTGGCAAAATAAGTAGAATTGCAATCACTAAACTATATTTTGCAGTTACACATGACTAATTTACCAGTTAACGTATAAGAACTAGTAAGCACCATTTAATACATAGCAAAGCTCTTTTAGAAAACCCCATTGACTAGTAAGTACTTCAGCATGTCACAACCTAAGCATTGTTTCATAATTACACCCATGTGCAAAGCATTACCATCTACCTCACATCCTATTGCTAACATTCCTTTAGTTTTTCTGTTAACTACCTTTCCCTATTACTACGTTATTAACAGGTTCCCTTCTATGCACTTTAATTCTCTCTCTGCAACTACAAGTCTGCTGTTCTTTGTCGGCTAATCCACATATTGCAATTTCAGCAATGGTTTTAGTATAATGAGTACTCGTGCTTTGATTTTTTTCAGCTGCTTTACCTTTGCTATACAAATTTAAATCTCTGACTACAAATGTTATATCACATTACATCTGCATTATATTACTGCCTTTCTATAATTATATTTGGACAGATTCCAAAAGAGTTGCTCCCAGTGTAAGTTTGTCCTAATTCCAAAAGGTTTGATTTCAGTATAAGTGACTTACATCGGTGTAAGGCTATCTATAAACAGGTTTACACAGTGAGCCATATTCCAAAAGACCTGCTCTCAGTGTAAGTGGTGACTTTCACTGAGAGCAAGTCTTTTGGAATCAAGCCCATTGTGGTAATGTCACTGTTTCACGTCTCAGGTCCCCTCAGAAAATTGGTAGCAGTCCAGCAAGACCATCCCAGTTAACTAAAACCTAAGCAAATACATAGATACATAAATCTTCATATATTGCATGTTAATCCAGGTCTTATTTATTCTAATAATGCTTACATGCATACAATCAATGTTTAAAAGGACCTTGATTTTGGACCGTTGTCCCTTTTTCACTTTTGGCTTTGTTCATACTTTTTGAGAGAAGTAGCTGAGAGTGCTTATATTACTGAGTGTGTGGTAAATCCAATATGTAATGTTTGCAGTTTCACATTTGACTGTTAATTACTTTTCCTATAGTTATCTCATGAGCTAGACAGAGAAAATGCTTTACTCTCATGAGATATATTCATTACAGACTGGGCAGGTTATTAGCTGTATGTAGGCTACGAAAAGATAACAGAAATACAATGCATTATGCCACTACTGTCTGTCACTGGACTATGATAATATTTCTCAAGGTGTTTGGGTGACTTCCCAACAGATGCCTCAGCCTTTTTCAGAAAAGGCTGAAAAATGAGTGCCTTTAGCCTGGCCATTAAATATATTAAGGCATTGCTGATAGGCTGCGACCAGGTGAACTGTGAAAAGGTGGCCAATATGTATGCAAGCTACTTCAGTTCATTAGCAAAAGAGCAATATTCTGAGTAAACATATGCGAATGAGCACCTGTGTGTGTGTGTGTGTGTGTGTGTGTGAGTGTGTGTGAAGTATGCATATACGCATGCCTGTATTTTTTGGAATGTGTGTGTGTCTCTGTGTATATGTATGCAAGTATGCTTCTGAGTAAGTGTATAGGTGTGTGTGTGTGTGTGTGTGTGTGTGTGTGTGTGTGTGTGTGTGTGTGTGTGTGTGTATGTGCATCTGTGTGTGTGTGTGTGTGTGCGTGTGTGTGTGTGTGTGTGTGTGTGGGGGTGCGCATGTGCCCATGTGCATGCACAACAGCATGCATTTACTTGTGGGGTGAGTCTTTTTGCCAAGGGATGGTCTGCTGTTGTAAATTGAGCAAATGACCACCAATTACTTAATTGCTAATTAGTATAATTTGTGCTTTTTCTTCTCTAGGGAGGCCATTATCATTTTTAGTATCTAGGGTAGCCCCAGTCTTTTTTCTATGGGTTTCAGGAGCATTATTGTAAGAAAGGCTGAGAATCAGTGGAGACTGTAATGTATGAGACAAGGTGCACTCCTCAAGGAAATAATTTAATTTTCATTTATATTTATCTTACACTTACCTAAAACTGAATACACTAGTTAAGAATGTTTGCATATCGGCAAAGATGGCTTCTCGAGAGTGCAGTTTTGCTATATTTTAAGTAATGTAGCATTTTTAACATTCTTTAGTTGTTTTTAAAGCCAGGCAAGCATGACAATCACATATTATTTATCACCTGAGTCCATTTTACAGCACAGGTTTAAGAATCTTTGCTGAATGAATAGGTGCAGATACACTGGCTGGACTAGTTTAAAAGCACATATCCTATATCAAGCTGTCGGACTACATTTTTCTGAGATACCTTTTTTGGTTAAGTTAAGAAAACTGAATGTGAGATCTCTCAATGAAAGTTTGCATTAATGAAATTAAATAACACTGAGCTCTGTCTGCAGTCCCCAAAGTATGAGCACAAAGGAAAAAAAACATGTTTGGCAATAGCCTCTTGTGACCAATTAGGGTAAGTGTCTTGTTATCATGAAGTGCAGAAATTAATTGTTTCAAACTCCATTGCAGCAGTCCTTAGTTCACTCTCAGATCAGTACTGTTAGCCGCAGCTGTAGGTAATGACGTAATATTATATAAAGTAAAAACATGCCGTACAACATGCCAGCACACAGAGAGGCCACCAAAATCTGTCTTAGACTAGACTGCTTGCTGGAAAGGGCCATAGACTTTGCTACTGATTTCACTGTCATCTGTCAACAGTCCTCCAGCCTATCCCATTCTCTGTACCAGCATGCTTTCCAGTTACTGCTTTGAAGCCCTTTGCCACACTTATATTGACCATCACTTTCAGCAAAGTTTTTAAAGTCAATAATAAATCTCTACAGAGAGGTGTTTTTTTTTGTTGGTTCATTCATCCTTAAATGCTTTCTCAAGCATGCTGTAAGCTTAGCTAGATACCTGGAGCTTCTGCAAGCATTTCTCCATCCTGTGAGGTTTATCTTCAGCTTGTGTAAATGTGTTTTTTGTGTCTCCCACTGCCTGCCAACCATTAGACCTCATCATCCTGTCAACTGATCTCTTCATTTTGCTACTGAGGTAAGAATTGACTGAGAAGGGCTGCCATTAAGGCAGCCATCAGGAAATTTTCTAACTGTAGCCATAATGTTTATGCATGCTCTTTCATTGCTCTTCTAGGGGGTTGGCATGTAATGGGTGTAGCATGGCACTGTGAGCCATTTCAATGAGTGACATAATGTCACAAACCACCCTGTCTCATAGTATGAGCACAATATGCACTTTTTTTGGTATCTGCCTTGCAAATCAGTGCAGTAAGTGTGCCTCAGACCTGTTCCCCACTCCTATCACTAAACAGGCGAGTGGGCACTTCTGTCCCTCCCCTGCCACTTAAAACAGATGCCCAAGGCGCTAACTGAAATTGAGTCACCTGGCTTGTAGTCAAACCTTTACCCCTCTATGGCAGCAGAGTTGCATAGCTGCGTATTTTGTGGCATTAGTTTTCCTCCAGTTTAGGTCATCCTCTGTCTTACCCTTGAGATCATCCTTCTTCATGCTCAGCCTATAGTGATGTATAAATTTATAAACGTTTACCTAAACCAACGATGGAAAATAGCTTTTGGCTTGTATCTTCCTTCTGCCCTTGTGAACAGGCAAACAAAACAGTCATATTCACCTTTTACAATTCCCACCCCCAACTACATGTAGAAGCTGCTTTTTCACATGGGAACTGAGCTGCTAACAGCCAGCTTTAGAAGGAATTCAAATCTTATTATAATTGTAGTTCTATGAGTCTGCCTATGACCGAATTCGGACTGTCAGGATGAAGGTACCCGGAGTCACCCTTGAGACTGCTTTTCCAGAGAGGCATTTATATGTGTTGCACTCCATTCACTTAGTACTATTTCAGATGCCCATCAGAAGTTAAATTAACTTGATAAAACCACTGACAGATATTAATTTAACCCCTTAGTATTCCAGCTGCATGCTGTCCAACTGTGGCAATTTGCCCACATCAGAACAAGTACCAATTCTTTATTTTGTTTCCCTTTATCTCTGCATGTTACCTTTCTATTTTATTCTTATGTTTCTCTGCTTTTAACTGAAGGCACTGATTTATCTCTCCTCTTAGCAAGGCAGGAACAGAAATATGAGTTTCTAGTTCTGTTTTTCTCTTTTATCTTCACCCCATTTACCCTCATTTTCTGTAAGGTTTAACAAATCATTTTTTCATATAGATAGAGAGCAGAGTTTGACAGTCCATTTTTATACAGCAAAGAATACATTTTTGTGAGTGGCACAGTGGTACAGCAAGTAGAACTCCTGCCTCAGAGCAAGATATGCTGTGGTTTGATTCTTGGCTGGGGTCTTTTCTGAGTGAAGTCTGCATGCCCTTGCTGCATCTGTGTGGATTTTCTCTGAGTACTTTAGTTTTCGGTCCCCTCCCCCCAAAAAACAAACAGTATGTGAACTGGCATTCTCCAAATTGCCCATAGGTGTGCATGTAATGTCTGAATGAGTGACATTGTGCATTCTACAACAGATTTCCATCTGAACAGAATAGCTTTCAATGCCAATTGTTCACTTAGTGCAAGGATAGCCTGCAGCATCCCCACAACCCTGTAAAGAATGAAACAAGTTATTTCAAAAATGGATGGATGAAAGATATTTTACCCCATCATAATCCCTTATTTTCTCCTGTATGCATCATTTTACCGGGCTACCACATGTGACTTGCTAGTGAACCATAGCTGCATCTTTATTTGGTTAGTGTACAATGGATCAGTAGAATGCCTTCAAGCATTAACCAGTCTACTAACAGCAGGTAAACAACAGACTCAAGATAAACTGTATTACACTGTATGATATTTAAGACAAAGAAGCATGCATTCAACCCCCCTAGAATTTTAAGTATAATAGAATAAAGACATTTTATATTATAACTGCAGAATATGGCACGTGAAATGTAAGAGGATGTGTTTGTGTGTGTGTGTGTTTGTGTGTGTGTGTGTGTGTGTGTGTGTGTGTGTGTGTGTGTGTGTGTGTGTGTGTGTGTGTGTGTGTGTGTGTGTGTGTGTGTGTTTGTGTGTGTGGGTGTGTGTGTTGTTATATTTGTATGGATAAGTATATTCTAAAAAAACAAAGAATCATTTCAAAGGAGCATTATTCATCTAAAATATTCATCAGATGTACCTTTCAAAATCATTATATCCACAAAGCACTATACCAATCAAAAAAGGAAAATAATTTCTTTTTACAGTTAGTTAAATTGAAAAAAAAGCATTAAAACAGACCATTCATTTGCATACATAATTCATATGTATAGCGGAAGTTTTAGGGCAAGAGTGTTTAGTACCCTAATGTGTAAGGTGGGGGTTAGGGACAGGGGTAGGGGGTAAGGTAATAAGGTGGGTGGGGGGATCAGTGTAGCTTTCATTTGAACTTCATGAATCAGTCTCTCATAGTTAGGCTAACTTTTCTGTAACATTTGTTCAATTCCATTTTGAGTGTACTTGGCAGTTTACTTTTAGATTAATATCATCTTAGACTGTTTGAATAAATTATTTAATTTGGTAATAACATGACTGCTTTGATTCAGAAGCTATTCATTCTGATATCATTTGATTCTGCAAAGTGTTCTGATGAACCAATTTTGTTTTTCCAGTCCTTCTTGTATGGACTAGAATTGATCTTTTTTTCTGTAAATATGTGGACATTTACTTAATAACACCTTGGTCTTTATTTTTCATTTTATTTGTATGAGCATTCTCTGTGATTGTCATGGCACACTGAATAGCTTAGCAGCCCTTTATTGTTGGTTAGTTACTGTCTGGCTTTCGCTTATATCATGTTCATTTTTTGTAAATGTTTAAGAAATAAGCACTTAAATAATCTGAACTTGAAATTGAAATGGTTGCAACCCTAAACTCTGACTGCAAACAAACTTACAAAACTTGAGTTATACTGGCTAGGCTTGAAAGGGCTATTAAGCCATTAGTCTAATATGAACATATGGAAACTTATTCCAGCACAATTATCTGAGCTACAGATATATGTCTGGCCCCCACTCACACAACTGAAATGTAAACAAAGTAATAAAAACCCATTTCTGCATAAATACCTGGACTTTAGCTGGGAATCATCCCCCATCCCCAAAACTGGACTGCAAAGTAATGAAAACCTGTCCAAGCATAGATCTTGAACTACAGCTAGTTAGCTCTTCCCACCCCCAAATTTAAACTAAAATCATGAAAAGCCATCCTAGTGTAGCTTCCTTGATTAGACATAAATATCTACCCCCACATCAAAACTTACCTCTCAACTGTTCAGATTTCTGCAGACTGCCAGATTTTTGCCTCATATTTTCGGTATTTTCCTCAACAAATTTGTGTTTTCTCACAAATCAGTAAGGATTGAAGTTACTAAATAATGACAGACATTTGAGTTTCAGACTTCAAAATGCATGCTAATCTAAAACCTGTTATTCTATCAACTTTCTAAATTTATAAGAGCAGCATTTAAAATCTGTCCCTAATTTTGCCCCCACCCCCAATTTTTGGGGGGCTTTGTACAGATTTATTGCTCTAAGAGTTTGAGAGTCATGCCTCAAAATTATAAACAAAATAATTGAAACCTTTTTCAGCGGTGATTTCAGAACTTCACTTGGATATCTAGTACTAGTCCTCACAAATCAGATTGCAAAATAAACAGTCAAATCAATAAAAGAATAAACAACAAATGAAAACCTGTGCCAGAGTAGATATCTGGACCACATCTGGATATCTGACTCCCACCCCAAGTTCGGACTGCAAATAATGTAATGAAAGCCTGTTCGGGAACAAATATCTGAACCCAACTTGATATGTGAACCCACCCCAAAAATCAGACTACAAATAAACAAAAACACATTCCAATGAAAAAATCTAAACCACAACAAAATATCTGGACCTACCCCAAACTTTGACTGCAAAGCAAACAGTAACTGCAGACATCTGAAACTCAAAATATGTCTGCACCACATCCAAACTCTGACTGTGAACAAAATAATGAAAACTCATTCCATTGGAGATATTTGAACCCCCTCCAGTCATCCCCAAAACTCATTGCAAACAGAGAAATGCAAACCTAATCTGATCTCCTTTAAAGTTAAACTGCAAACAAATGAATGAATGAATGAATAATCCTCCTAGTGCAAATACCTGAATCACAACTAGCCATGGCACCCACTGCCAAAATCGGACTGCAAATGAAATAATAAAAATCCTTTCTAGTGCAGACATCATAAGTGAGAAATATTTTATGGAACAAGGCAGTATGCTGACTCCTTACAATTAATGGTCTAAACAAGTATTTTAATTCCACTAGAAAACCAAACACTCCTACATATGATGGAGTCATTTTTTTTAATTTCCAGATATTGTGTTTATTCATTTAGAATGTTTCTACACATAATTTTAGTCCATCATGGTTATCATGAGTCCAGTGTTTTACTAGCCTTAGGCAGTTCTAAAGTACTATAATATTTGTGAATTAGTTTTATTTTTGGGAGTTGTTTTAATTAATGTCTCAGTTGTATGACCCTGCTTTTACTCTTTAAAAACAGTATTTGTATAACAGCAGTACAATACATATTAATATGTTTGAGTCCTCCAGGATGTGAGGTTCACTTCTGACTTATGACACTGTCTGTGTGAATTATATATAAGCAATTTAGAGGAACTAATCAACCATAATATATACATATATACTGCACTTATTATCTCCTCTATAGCAAGGGTCATAACTGAAATAGTTATAACTAGATCAGTTCACTTACCTGGTTATTGAATGGGGAAAAAATCAACTAAAAACCTGTTTAAACCAATTAAGAGTAAACTATCAAGGAAAAGCAGTCTCCATTCTATACTAGTCTCTTATAATTAATGATGTTAAAGACCTTCAGACATCATGAAAAGAGTACCATGAACCTTGTCTTTGTCAGGTCTTCTAAGTAAACAGCTGACAATTTTAATCAAGACTTCTCAACCTTATATCCTGACATAAATACAAATACAAGCAGTTCACCAAAAAAATTCCGGGATGTAGGCACATGAATTACAAATAGTATTTTTTTTTTAAGGTTATGTAGTGTTACATATAGATGTATTATGTTTAGGCTATAAGGCATTGCCCATCTCCATCTTGAGGATTCTATTAAGACTTGAACAACATGAAAATGCCACATTACTTATGGTATTGTTAGATTAGTAATATCACCTTCCATTTACCTATGACAAAAACTGTTAAAATGAGTAGGTTTCTAGGCCTGACTGCTGCAGGCTCATGGAACAGTTTTCTATGAATATCTGGCAGTCAGATTCCTTAAGTTGAATCTTTGTGTTAACTATTATATCTTTCCAACAAACATTATAGTGTGTATTCCAAACTGGCCACTAATGACCTGAACACAGTTCCCTCCTGAAACTATAAAAATATAACACTGTGGGCATCAGAAAGGAAGTAGGCCTCATCTTCTTTCTATCTCTTCCCCTTCTTGTTTTTGGCCTTTTGTGTGTTCAATGACAGTAAGCATGTACTCTTTGACTCCATCATTTGCTATTTTTGCATTGCTTCTCCCTGCAGACTAATTCAGTTAGGATATGAATTGATCATTGTAATTCTTTGCACTCTTTATTTTTTGGCCTATCCTATCACTTTCACCTTTATTTAGTCCTTTAAGTTATTTGTAGTGCCTTTATTTCCCGGGTATTTTACACTAATCTCCTTTGAACCCTCCTTCCTGAAGTGCGTATGTTCGATGAAAAACTATATATTTTTTTTTTTTTCAAAGTTCACAATACTGATATACACTATCATCACACTGTCACTAAAATCCTGTCATTCATCCTGGTTGTACAGTTTCTTTGTCATAATATAACTTTAAGAGAATAGCAATGTTAAGAAAACAACAGACTTATTTCTCTTTGCAGATGTCAAGTGATCTGCTTTGCTGCTTATTCAAATGATGATATGGCATTATAATTAATCATTACAGCAGAACCTGTAAGCTTGATTGTACCACACCACAAATGATAGCTGCAACACCTGATATGGTGGGACAAAGACTCTTCTCCTTTTAGCATTTTTGTATGTTTATATGCATAAACCCAGCCACTGGGGATGCACAAGCCAGTGCATTTCTTTGTGTCAGTCCCAAGCCCAGATAAATAGGGAAGGATGCATCAGGAAGGGCATCCGGCATAAAACTTCACCAAATAATTCATGCAGACACCAGTAAATATTTCCATACCGGATCAGTCGAGGCCTGGGTTGACAATGACTGCCACCAGTACTGTTAGCCAACAGGGTGCTGGCAGAAATTGGGCTACTGTTGGCCGAAGGAGGAGAAGAGGCAGACAGCATGGCCGAAGGCAGGAAGAGAGAAGAAAGGCTAGAACTGTGGTAGTGAGGGTCAGAACTTTGAATGTTGGCAGTATGACTGGTATAGGGAGAGAGCTAGCTGATATGATGGACAGAAGGAAGGTTGGGGTATTGTGTGTGCAAGAGACCAGATGGAAGGGGAGTAAGGCTAGGTGTATTGGAGGTGGGTTCAAATTGTTTTATCATGGTGTGGATGGGGGGAGAAATGATGTAGGAATTATCCTGAAGGAACAGTATGCTAAGAGTGTTTTGGAGGTGAAATGAGTGTCGGATAGAGTGATGTTTATGAAGCTGGAAATTGATGGTGTAATGATGAATGTTGTTAGTGCATATGCTCCACAAGTTGGGTGTGCGATGGATGAGAAAGAAAAATTTTGGAGTGAGTTGGATGAAGTGGTGATGACTGTACCCAAGGGTGAAAGAGTGGTGATTGGAGCAGATTTCAATGGGCATGTTGGTGAAGGGAACAGAGGGGATGAGGAAGTGATAGGTAGGTATGGTGTTAAACAAAGGAATGCCGAAGGTCAGATGGTAGTGGATTTTGTGAAAAGGATGGACAAGACTGTGGTGAATACATATTTTAACAAGAGGGAGGAGCATAGGGTGACATACAAGAGTGGAGAAGATGCACATAGGTGGATTATATCTTATGTAGGAGGGCCAGTTTGAAGGAGATTGGAGACTGTAAAGTGGTGACCGTGGAAAGTGTAGTTAGGCAGCATAGGATGGTGGTTTGTAGGATGACATTGGTGATCAAGAAGAGGAGGAGGAGTGTGAGGGCAGCACCAAGGATCAAATGGTGGAAATTGAAAAAGGGTAATTGTGAGGTGGAGTTCAGGGATGAGTTAAGACAGGCACTGGGTGGCAGTGAAGAGTTACCAAACAGCTGGGTAACTACAGCAGAGCTAGTAAGGGAGACGGCTAGAAAGGTGTTTGGTATGACATCTGGACAGAGGAAGGATGACAAGGAGATATGGTGGTGGAATGAGGAAGTACAGGAGAATATTCAGAGAAAGAGGTTGGCAAAGATGAAGTGGGATTGTCAGAGAGATGAAAAAGGTAGACCGGAGTATAAGGAGATGAGGTGCATAACAAAGAGAGAGGTGGCAAAGGCTAAGGATAAGGCATATGAAGAGTTGTAGGAAAGGTTGGACACTAAGGAGGGAGAAAAGGACCTGTACCAATTGGCTAGACAGAGGGACGGAGCTAGGAAAGATGTGCAGCAGGTAAAGGTGATAAAGGATAATGAGGGAAACATACTCACAAGCGAGGAGAGTGTGCTGAGGAGATGGAAAGAGTACTTTGAGGGGTTGATGAATGAAGAGAATGAGAGGGAGAGAAGGTTGGATGATGTGGGGATAGTGAATCATGAAGTACAATGGATTAGCAAGGAGGAAGTAAGGATAGCTATGAAGAGGATGAAGAATGGAAAGGCTGTTGGTCCAGATGACATACCTGTGGAAGCATGGAGGTGTTTAGGTGAAACGGCAGTGGAGTTTTTAACCAAATTGTTTAATGAAATCTTGGAAAGTGAGAGGATGCCTGAGGAATGGAGAAAAAGTGTTTTGGTACTGATTTTTAAGAATAAGGGTGATGTGCAGAGCTGTAGTAACTACAGAGGGATTAAACTGATCAGTCACAGCATGAAGTTATGAGAAAGAGTAAAGGAAGCTAGGTTAAGAAGGGACGTGATGATTAGTGATCAACAGTATGGTTTCATGCCGGAAAAGAGCACTACAGAGGCAATGTTTGCTCTGAGAGTGTTGATGGAGAAGTACAGAGAAGGTGAGAAGGAATTGCATTGTGTTTTTGTAGACTTAGAGAAAGCATATGACAGGGTGCCTAGAGATGAGTTGTGGTATTGTATGAGGAAGTCGGGAGTGTCAGAGAAGTATGTAAGAGTGGTACAGGATATATACGAAGGTAGTGTGACAGCGGTGAGGTCTGCGGTGGGAGTGACAGATGCATTTAAGGTGGAGGTGGGGTTACATCAAGGATCAGCTCTGAGCCCTTTCTTATTTGCAATGGTGATGGACAGGTTGACAGACGAGATCAGACAGGAGTCCCCGTGGACTATGATGTTTGCAGATGACATTGTGATCTGTAGTGAGAGTAGGGAACAGGTGGAGGAGACCCTGGAGAGATGGAGATATGCTCTAGAGAGAAGAGGAATGAAGGTCAACAGGACTAAGACAGAATATATGTGTGTGAATGAGAGGGAGGATAGATGAATGGTGAGGATGCAAGGAGTAGAGGTGGCAAAGGTGGATGAGTTTAAATACTTGGGATCAGTAGTTCAGAGTAATGGTGAGTGTGGAAGGGAGGTGAAGAAGAGAGTACAGGCAGGATGGAGTGGGTGGAGTGTCGGGAGTGATTTGTGACAGATGAGTACCAGTAAGAGTGAAAGGGAAGGTCTACAAGACGGTAGTGAGACCAGCCATGTTATATGGGTTGGAGACAGTGGCATTGACAAAAAGGCAGAAGTTAGAGCAGGATGTGGCAGAGTTAAAGATGTTAATATTTGCACTGGGTGTGACAAGGGTGGACAGGATTAGAAATAAGTATATTAGAGGGTCAGCCCAGGTTGGAAGGTTTGGAGACAAAGCCAGAGAGGCAAGATTAAGCTGGTTTGGACATGTGCTGAGGAGGGATGCTGAGTATATTGGGAAAAAGATGCTAAGGATGAAGCTACCAGGTAACAGGAAAAGAGGAAGGCCTAAGATAAGGTTTATGGATGTGGTGAGAGAGGACATGCAGGTGGTTGGTGTGACAGAGCAAGATGCAGAGGACAGGAAGAAATGGAAACAGATGATCCACTGTGGCGACCCCTAACGGGAACAGCCAAAAGAAGATGTATGCTTATATGCATACTTCCCAACATGCAGACATTGAAAGTGTTAACAAAGGCCCTTGAAAAATAGGAAAATCCTGCTACAAATCTGGACATGTAATTAGCATAAATTTTGAATGCCAGCTAACACAAAACTCTTTCTAATTCCAGTAAGAATGTGGGATACTACTCAGAAACACGCTTAAAAAACAAAGTGACAAAAATAATGAAAACATATAAGCACATTGTCAATGAGACAGTGTAAAATCTGTAGACTTTAATGAACTGTATCACAAATTTCTACCATACAAGGTCATTTATTTTTGCTTCTGAAAATGGGAGTTGTAAGATGTGTGTCCTCTTTCTTTAAATTATTCGTGCCACTAGTATGTTAAGTCATGCAATGTAGATTTCTGTGTATTGGGCAGCCTCAAAAATCACATTTAATGAGAGGGATTCAGAAAATTGTGTAAAGGGATAAATGAAGCCTGAAAGTAGGGACATAGCTTCAAAAATAGGGACATCCTAAATCAGGCCTGATAATAGGAACATTCCTCCAGAAGTGGTCTGTTTATATGCTCATAACAACTGACTGTTAAAACAAGGTTTATGGTCTCATACCCCACAGAACATTGTGTAACATGATGACAGCCTGACAGGTGAATGACAAAATGAATTGTGGGATTATTGCTCACACAGTCCATTTTTTCTTTACTTAGGAAGCTGTTCAGAGAGAGGTGGGGGGGGGGGCAATGAACTCTCATAGATTGTACAGAAGTCAGACTCTGTTAAGCATTAGGTAAAACCATCAGTGCACTATAAGAAAATACATTGTTCTAGTTATATCCAAACCAAAGGGTAAAAAGGTCACCCAGACAAACCATTCAGTAAAAACTACAGGAAAAACTTAGGCAAGCTAGAGTTTTCACTGTGTGATACATTAAACCTCCTGTAATGGTATAGGGTTATTATTTGTCCCTCTTTGGACAGTTATATCCTGTGGAAAAAAAAAAAACTAAAAAATGGCAAATGTCCTGAGATTTTAGGGCAAAAATACTTGCAAAGTTTTCTTTTATAGTTGCATAAACAGTTGTTTTTGTCTGAAACACCTAAATGCTGTATAAAATAGTATAAGCAACTCAAATGCTACATGAATTAGCTTTTATTTTGGCAGAAAAACATTGTTCTTTCCTTTGCATTGTCAGTGGGTATATTTTGTCCAGCAAAATCTCACATTTCTACAAAAAATGTCCCACTTTAAGCATCTGAAATGGTGGCAGCCCTAGTAATGGAGGCCTATGGAATATATGCAAATGACCCCTTAAGGATATCAAGTGCTTCAGCTACATGGCTTCTGAATGTCCATGACATTCTTTTTTCACTTTCTAAGTCATTATGGTTACTTATGCTGTGCTAACAAGCTTAATAAAAAGGCCAAAACACACATGTCCACAGCTACTGGGGTTTGGCTTCATTGGCCTCACTGTAACCATAAAGACTTAAAAAGTAAAAAAAAAAAAAGTCATTGATATTCAAAGCCATGTAGCTGAAACACTTGATGCCCTTAAGGTGTCATTTGCATATATCTTATAGGTCTTCATTACAGGAGGTTTAAGGTATCACACAGTGAAAACTCTAGCTTGGATGAGTTTTTCTTGCAGTTTGTTCTAGCTAAAATCAGTCAAGTTAACAAAAAGTGAGAAGCAATAATATAGTGACTTGTACAACAGTATGTGAAATTCTTGTTAAAGAGCATCTGTTAACTGTTCTCGATAAAATACTACACTGCCTGTAATGTAATTTCCAGCAATAAAATTGCATCTGGAACCATCAAAACCAATAACATAAATTTAGCCTTAATGTATGAGATCTGGTCATTTCATTATTTTCAGCTGGAGTTCAGTCATTAACAGTATCTATTACAGATTGCCATGACAACATCCTTTTGTAGATATTAGCAAAACCTGAAAATGACAACAGCACAGAGGCTATTAGACTTTAAATGCAATGTCAGTGTTATACTACATAAGTATTACATGATTTCCCTTCAAGAACACAGTGCTTAAGTTAGTGAAATGTTTGATTAAGTATTTTTGTCAGGTTCTGTTTCTACCATGTTTGTTTTAATTTTAATTCTTCTACACATTAATGGTACTTTTAGTGTGTCTAGGATCACTGCATGTCAGAGAAACAGCAGCATACAAATATATACTTTAAAATGCATTTGAGATATGGGAGATGCAGGGGAGCAACCCCCCAAACAAAAATTATTATTAATGTATTTTTGTGAGTATTTTAGTGGAGTGTGCATACTATAGCAATAACCCACGCCTGGGTGTGGGTAATGCGGGATTTAACCACGGTTGGCGTGGTTTGGTACCAAACAAAGACAACCGTGGTTAAATCCCGCATTACCCACATCCAGAAGTGGGTTATTGCTATTATACAATGACATCATTTAAGAAAATAAATAATTACTTTTCTTCAATAATGGCATTGTATAATGCCTCTTTGCTGCCCTTCCGCAGCTGTCTGGTATTCCGCGGCAGTTCTGATGTACTGCATGCCTCGCAGTACATCAGAGCTGTGGGCAAAAGCAACGGAGAAAGCAAGATCTCCGTTGCTTTTTACTGTTTCGCTATGTTAAATGGGTTTAACATAGCGAGACAGCTTTAAAATAAGCAACGGAGATCTCCGTTACTTATTTTAAAGCTGTCTCGCTATGTTAAACCCATTTAACATAGCGAGACAGGTTTTAAAAAAAAAGCAACGGAGATCGCAAGATCTCCCTTGCTTTTTACACACTGTCTCGCTATGTTAAAGGAGTTTAACATAGCGAGACAGCTTTAAAAAAAGCAACAGAGATTTGCGTTGCTTTTTTTAAACCTGTGTCACTATGTTAAACTCTTTTAACATAGCGAGACAGTGTTTTATACTAACGGAAAAAGTCCGGGCGACCGGACCTTTTTCCGTTAGTATATTGAGGGATTTACAACGGGCACGCTGGTTGGGCTGGCCAATCAGCGTGCACATTTTAGAGGAAGAATTGTATAATGTTTGTTTAACTTTTGTGGTAACACTGCCAAGCTGATTCCATTTCTGTGCTTTTTGGTGATGTATTGGGCCAGTTTTACGTGGCTATCATGTTTAACCCTTTTCACACTGAGGCTGACTAAGTTAAAACTTAATACTCTAGAGCTAATTGTGACTGTTAATAGCAATAATAACAACACTACTTTAGGTAACATATATAAAATACTGCAGTGAGCATTTGCACTTTTTAAAACCCATGATTATAAATGTCCCCTTTTAAAGTAGCTTTGCTAGCTAAGAATGGAGTTAAAAAATTTCAATATAATGTTATATTTATAGTGCACTAACTGAATTTTTACAGAAGACAGATATCATCTTTCAGTAATGTTTATCATTGCTCTAAGGATTTCACTTCTGTGTGGGAAGATCAAACAAATTCCATAGAAATCTGGAGCAACATTCATTTCCCTTATAACAATTATACAGCTAATCCTACCCTTATTATGCCTTATGCCTCAGCTATATTTACCACACTTTCTAAAAATAACATCAACAAACTCTCTACCTGTTATAACAGTATAGCTAGATTCATTAATGCTACACCCCTTAGAACTCACCACTGTCACAACCTTAAACAACTAAACTGGCTAGAACTAAAGAACCACCTATTGTATCAACAATTACTCATCATACACAAAACTCTTCATCTCCCCGAAAATACTCCCAGCCTTACATACCTCATTTCTCCATATAAGAATGCAAATAAGTTCCTGGTATCAATAACTAAATCATATAATAAAGCTGGGGATGCATTATTTTCTAATTCTATAGGTAAAGTATGGAATCAACTTCCTCAAACTTTAACTTGTCTTGACTCTACCTCTCTATTTAAAAAACAAATCAAAGAACATCTTATTTCACATTGGCTATGTCCCTGTACCAATCCCAAATATAGTCTAAATACAACTAATTTTTGTCTCCTCTCTAAGCCCCTACCTGATGCCTTCTGGAGATGAGATTTATTCTTAACTTATGCCTCAAACTATTTTATCCTTAGTTTTTTGTTTTTTTGTTACATCCTTCTATGTTACTAATAGAACTAGACATTGTACATTTTAAATGTTTTTGTTATCCTCTCTTATAATGTAAGACTGATAAGTTTCTGAAATGTTATTGCTCTGCCTCTAAAATTGTTAAATATTTTGCTCTAATCATATTCATTACTGTAATTTTAACTGAACTGGGCCTCTACTGTAAACGGATATGTATCCAGCTAGACTAGCCCGGTCAACAAATGTAAAATAAAATAAAATAAATAAATAAATAAATATTGGCATGAATATTCCACAAGTGTCTAAAATGTCAGCTACCATTTACTCCTAACCATGTTACCAACACAATGTTATTATGGAATATTTATTAAGAAGTTGCAAACTTCTACTCTGGCTTTTAGAACTATTACCGAACATGTATGCCTATGTTATAGGGTGGAATACTGCAAAAAAGTGAATCACCTGTTAAAGACATAGAAAGTGTGACCGTTAGAAAGAAATTACAAAATTAAATCAAACTACTGGCAAGACTGGTTCCATATAATTAAATGTGGCTGTGAAATCATAGATGCTGCATTCAGAGTTGCTAATATTGGAATGGTTCTAAGAAGGCATCCATGGGTACATGCTCTGTCCTTCCGAGAAGATGTTGATCAAGGTCTGTCTCAGGCCTTTTCAGTTGCCTGAATCCCCAGCTCAGAAGCTTATGCCAAGCCTTGTTGTGAAGAGTAAAATAAACAAGAGGTGAAGCAGCTATTTCATTCTCCATCAACAAGACACAGTAGGAACTATCTATCCAAGTTGTGGCATTTTTACAGAAAGTAAACTAGACAACAAAAGTATAGGCAATGAGGCTGGGGAGACCATATTAAACCAACATGCAGTAATGGCTAAGCAGCAATAATAACAACAGCAATCCTCTAGTCAGCAGCCAGTATACTTTTCTCCAGAACCACTCTTCTTCATATTGATCACTGCTGCAGTAGTCTTAGCTATAACTTGCCAAGAATATAACAGCCAAACAGCTTCCAAAGCTTCAGGGCATCTTCCATGTGCACAAAGTGTCAAGCAGCTCAAGCTGAGCTGACTAAAAGAGACATTTGGATGCAAAGCCCTTCATAGCTTTACTGCTGCTGAAGAGCACACTCCTCTGTGGTTTCTGATGATCAACTGTTGGCTTGTGCTTTCCTTTGCTGGGTAGATAAGTTCCCTTTGGGGGAACAAAAAACTTAAATTTTCTTAGATGTATTGATGTTTTATTACTTTCCTCTTCAGGAAAGTTATTTGAAAGCTAGGAGTGTTATGTTTTAACCGAATGGCTGAAGACTGTAATGCACTTTTAAACAGAGCACTCATTTTTTCTGTCAAGTTTAAAAGTGGTGTTAACTTACTGAAAAAATATCTTATGTAGAGAAATTATGTTTATTTTTCAATGGCGGGGCTAGCATACATGTTTAAAAGTTTTTCTTTTACTGTGTTTTATTTTCTGTAAACAAAAAAGTAACTTTTGTGGACTGGTAGTTTTACCTGCATTTGCTGCATGTCTTCCCATGAGAAGGAGGCACTATTTTCAGCTTGACCATGGAACAGACTATCAGTTCCATTGTTGGTCCAAATTCCTGCCACAAAAAGAAAAAGTTAAGCAAACAGTGTAGCAATTTACCTCAACCAGAGCTGGATGACTCTGCTTTGGCCATTTTTTGTACCTCAGACCTCTCATCTTTTACTGTGGATCCCTCTGGTGTAACACAGACACTGTGGATCAGTGGTTAGCCACGTCCTCTGAGGCTGTTGGAGTCCCCTCAGTGGGCAAGGGAGAGCCACTCTTTTCAGTCCTGGGAGAGGGAAGAGAGAAGTTTTCCCTGTTTTGCCATATTGCTGAGGTCATCCCAGCAGCTGCTGATATTAATAACATGGTTGGCTCCACTTTTCTTGTCACAAAGAAACAGAAAACCAAGCATGTGTCTACTCCTCCTCAAAGTTTTTTTAGACAGCAGTACTTTACTAGGTGTGGCTTGGGGTTGAATTCAGGCTATTGATCCTTCTTGTAAAGTAATTTCTGATGAAAGAGGGATTCTTCTTTTCCTGAAGAGATTCAAGATTCTGAATCTGAACAGGAAGATGCAGGGACAGATTAATTTTTTTCCCTCAGATTTCTGATTCAGACTCAGAGGACAGCTGAGTTTCTGATTCTTCCTTTGGGTTTCTTTTTTTTTCTCTGTGACTATTTCTAGAATGTGCCAGTGTTTTCCGTGAGAGAACACTGAAATCTCTCAATCAATCAGAAAATACTATGAGTTGTTACAGAAGGATTTTCTAGAACTTACACCCATTCCTCCTGTTCTGCCAGTTTTAGACGTGTGTGTGTGTGTGTGTGTGTGTGTGTGTGTGTGTGTGTGTGTGTGTGTGTGTGTGTGTGTGTGTGTGTGTGTGTGTGTGTGTGTGTGTGTGTATGTGTGTGTGTGTTACTGCCAGCAATTTTTCTGGTAGTCAGTCAGCTGCCCCTAAAAAGGCAGCTAGGATGTATAAAACTCCTCAGTCTTTTAAATTTTTATACACTATTCCCAAACCTGACCCAGCAGCTACAGCCTTAGTTGACCCCACTGTTGCTAAGCACTTAGTTAATACCAATCCTACTCTTTCTGATAAGGACGGGAAAGTTATTCATAAGTATGGGAAACATGTATACATCTGCTACTTTGTTTTTCGGAATTTTGAATTGTCAGCATCATATATTAAAGTTTGTTCTGACAAATTGTGAAAGTATGAGAAATGTTTTTTTCTGCACTTTCTTCTAGTGAGGAAAAATCTGCTTTAAAAACTTTCTTCTTTTGCACATGCCACTACACATTGTTTGCAGTGGGTGCATGACTCTGTTATTACTTTTTCCAGGAGGTTTGCATGGCTGCATTCTCAGAAATTTCCAAATGATGTTAAAATGAGATATTAAACTTTCCTTTAAATATAGATTTAGTTAGTGTTTGGCCCCTCTGCTGCAGATGTGATCAAAAGTATGATAAAAGGTCCAAGCTAATCCAAGGAATCTCTAAAGGTTTGCAGCTCTGCTTTTCCACATCGTACAAGGGATTTTCTTTCTTGTCTTCTATTTTTGGCAGGAAGCAGAATTAACAGTCTCAACAGAATTCGGCTAAACAGACGTTTGAGAAGGAATGGAGGAATGGAAAGGGAGTTCCAAATGGAAGTCTCTTAACTCTCAAAACCAATGACAGTCCAATACGTCTGAATGACTGTTAAAGAGACCTTATGACCCCAGTCTCACTCCGACCACATGAGTTTTGAATAACATTCATCAAGGTTACAGATGGCAGTGAGAGGAAAGTCCTCCTTTTCACAGGGGTCATTTCTCATTCTCCACATCATACTCTTTTGTTTCAACCTGTTTTTTATCATATGGTATCCCAAGAACTGATCCAACCAGTTCCTTCCTACATGTGGAAGAGGTTTTAGTCAAGGATGTTCCTAGTGCCAAAGAAAGAAAATGCTTGGAGACCAGTTCTGGATCTTTCTTTCCTAAACCTGTTTGTGATAGTGACCTGTTTCAAAATGATGTCACTTTACAACCTGTTACCTCTTCTTCCCCTTTCAAGTTTCCTGGTAACACTAGACTTAATAAGATGCTTATTATCACGTCCCTATTCATCCAGACTTTAGACATTTCTTAAGGTTATGTCTGGATCACATTATCGGTTCTCTTCCTTAACCTCTGGACTATGCACTGCACCAACAGTATTGACAAAGTGTCTAGCTCCAGTTCTAGGTTATTGCAAGCTACAGAAAGAGCACATTTGTCCATATTCAGATGGCTGGCTTATCTTTGCAGAGTCATTTTTAAGGTATCAAGACTCTCTTTCTTGTGTAAGAGATCTCTTATACAGGCTAAGTTTCCAAGGGAACAATCAAAAGTTTTTCTTGACTCCCTCACGCAGGATTGTGTTCCTGGGATGTCAACTAGACACCACAGTTTAAAGAGCTTTTCTTCCACAAGAATAAGCACATCCTTATTTAGATCTGTTTCTAAGGTTTTCCACTCATACTTCAGCCACTGCGAGAGAATACGCAGGATTTTGGGTCTCATGGCATCTATGATTTTTATGATACCCCTGGCAAAACTCCACATGAGAAATATACAGTGGTATCTGAAATCTCTTTGGATCCAGCATCAACACCTTTTATCTTTTCAAATCCAAGTGCAGGGGGTTGTCAGAAGAGAAATCATTTGGTGGAGATTATAGAGATCCTTAAATCTATTTCTCTCCTTCTCCATCCCTGCTGTAAAGCAGTCGTTCACCACAGATGTTTCAGAATTTGCCTGGGGAGCAGTTTCAGGAGGGATAAAAATGCAGGGGTGTGGGACACCAAGGACGGACACAAGCCAATAAATATCTAGGAGATGCTTCCCAGATCAGGGTACTCAACTCTCTGAACTATCTTTGTTTCACAGGTTCATAGGTGTTTACTAGGCTAATGACCACAAGGGTCTTTTTAAGTCTAGCCATGCATCCCAAATCTCTGACAAGTTCTGATACCCTTGATAAGTATAAGTAGGGGCTTGGGAGATGAAACATTTACAAGCTAGGGCCTGAGCAAAGAACCATTTACAGGTTGCCTATGTCCATTAGAGACATAGGTGCCAACCCAGGCATGAATTTCTTGTTCTCCATCCAATTGTCCAGGTTGCACTTGAATTGAGTTAGGGAGGAATAATAGGAAGGTAATCTCTGGGATATATATATATATATATATATATATATATATATATATATCTGTCTCTCCAGCAGGTCCTATTTATATCACCGGAAGGTTTAAGTCTTTAGCCCCTGGGATCTCTTCAAGTGGTTTTAGACAATACCACAGTCATGTGGTACATCAACAAGCAAGGAAGAACCAGGTCATACCTCCTTTGCAGACTTGCTGTGTTAACTTGGGATATAGCTTTACAGCACAATCTCATTCTGCAGACATCATACATTCTGCCAGAGCAAAACAAGCTGAGCAGGACCAAGACAGACCCTTATGAATGGAACCTATATCGGGGGAGGGTCTTCCAACATTTGCTACATCTAAGGGGAGTTCCTCAAGTAGATCTTTTTGCCTCCTGTTTGAGCAAGATTCTGTTCCAGGACTCTGTGCAAGAAGGTCTGGAAAACTGATGTCTTTCCTTTTCTTTGGACAGGAATGTTCCTTTATGCTTTTCCACCCTTTCTACTAATATCCATGGTACTTACGACGATTCAAAAGGAATCCCCCAAGATGATTGTTGTGACTCTGTTCTGGCCAAGGCAACTGTGGTTTTCCCTTTTTTCAGAAATGACCATGGGCAATTACCACAAGCTTCCTCACGGATCTACTCATACAAGAATAGGTGTGTTTGATACACTTCAACATCAACCATTTGCAACTGACTGCCTAGATGATAAGGTCTTAAACCTTTTTAGGCACCTGTTTACTGAGGATGTGCAACAGGTACTAATGGAGCCAAGAAAGTCATATACTAGAAAATCATATATTAGCAAATGGAAAATGTTTTCTAGTTGTTGCCAGAAACATAACCAGCATCCATTCAGGGCTAGTTTCATAGTTTCATAGTTTAGTACTAGGCTATCTGCCCTGGGGCATTTGCAAGCCTAGCCCTAGAGATGTGGCTTTCGCCACCCCATATAGTGGTACTAAGGTGTACAGAATAAATTTAGAATGATGTGCCTTTGTCTAGTAGTGACACATTGAAGACCCCCTTACTTATTAAAATTAGTTTACTGTGCCTCTGTCAAGTAACGACACAGGGGTGACCCCCGGGGTAAACCTATGATCTCCCATCCACTTGTCAAGATTTTTCTTGAAGAGAGTCACTGAGGGGCTCTGCCTAACATGAACTGGGATTCTGTTCCAGAGTATGGGAAGCCTTTGAGTTATGAATCTGTCCCTCCAGCATGTTCTATTCATGTTTGTACTGAGGTTTAAATCTTTGGCTCTCATGGTTCTTATGGATTTGGATTTTTTTGAGGTGGAGCATGTCCATCAATTCCTGGTTGGACATGGCCTTGTACGTCAGGTACAGATCACCTCTGAGCAGGCGGTATGCTACTGAATAGAGCTGGAGTTTCTTTAGCCTGGTAGCATATGACATATGTTGGCGACCCTTGATCCTCTTGGTGAGGTACTTCTGGGGTCTCTCCAGCTGTTGTAAGTGCCGGGTGAGGTACATATCAAATGGGGCATTGTACTCAATCATGGGCCTGATAAGGGAGGAGTACAGGGGCACGATGACCTCCATTGATCTGGATGTGAACCCCTTCATGATAAGGTGGGAAATGTAGAAAGTCTTTCTAACCACTTTGGCAACATGGGTGGGTGTCAAATGAGAGGTCACTATCAACTTTGGTCCCCAGGTCTCTGATTACTTTTTCCATACTCAGTGGGTTACTATCTATGTGATAATTTGTGGGTACTTTGTTTTTCCCAAAGGGGATGACTATACATTTCTTGGCATTCAGTTTAAGGCCATGATTCCGGCACCAGTTGTCCATTTCGGTGAGGCCTTTCTGTAGGATGTATGTGTCAGCTGGTGTATCGACTATGGTGCCTAGTTTGCAGTCATCTGCAAACTTTGTCAGCCACAACCCTCCCATGTTGGCTTTCACATCTGAGAAGTAAATGCCGAACAAGAGGGGTCCCAGGACAGAGCCCTGTGGGACACCACTTGTGACTGGCTTTGAGTCTGACATGGCTCCCGCAATTTTGACTTTATGGGTTCTGTTCTTTAGCCAGTTTGCAACCCATCTTGTGACATATGGATTTACATTTAAGCTGTTTAGCTTATCTATGATCCCTGAGTGGGGTATTGTGTCGAAGGCTTTAGCCAAGTCCAGGTAGGCTGTATGGACTGCCTTGCCCTCATCAATGGCTCTAGTGACTGTTTCGAAAAAGTCAACCAGGTTCAAAAGGCATGATCTGCCCTTTACAAAGCCAAACTGGGTGGGATCAAGTGTCTGTAGGTCCCCAATGTCGTTGTTTATGAGTTCCATAATAATTCTTTCCATAGCTTTGCAGACCAGGCTGGTTAAGCTTATGGGGCAGTAGTTCCCAGGGTCTGTAGTGGAGCCTCCCTTGTGGAGTGGGACCACTATTGCTGTACACCAGTGTTCAGGTACATATCCTGTAGTAAGGCTAAGGTTAAATAACATTTTTATATGCGGGTTTAGCTCCTCTTGGAGTTCACGTATCACGCAGCCAGGATACCATCAGGTCCCATAGATGCTGTGTTTTTTGCTTTGCTGAGGGCGGTTCTCACCTGGACATCAGAGATGACAGGGAGGTTACATTCAGCTGGGATGAGTATTTCTTCTTTTGGAGGTGAGGGAGGGGAGAAATTTGCACTGAACCTGTCTGCCAGAATGTTGACAATATCTGTGGGTTCGGTAAATTTTTTGTCATTGTGTACTAACTCTGAGCATATCTGAGGGTTTCCGCCCAGGTTTCCTAACATAACTGAAGAATGCCTTGTGGTTATCTTTAGTGTCCTTGGCGATTTTTCTCTCAAAGTTGGCCTTGGATGTTTTTATAAGAGAACGTAGCTTTCTACTAGTGCTGATCAGAGATGCCTTCCCTTTATGGGATTTTGCTCTGTCTTGCAGTAGCTTCCTTCTTTTGTTATTCAATTTGTTTATGGCTGGGGTCCACCAGACAGGATGCTTTCCTTTGGTGGAGAGGGTCTTGGTTTTATTTGGGATTGCACGATCCATGCATTCTTGGAGATGTCCGTAGAAAGCATTTGTGTAGGATTCAGCATTGTGGGATGTGGTTTCCATTGGCCCTGTGGGCTTAAATGATACCATCTCAGTCTTAAGAAGTGTAAAGTCGGCTTTTGAGAAGTTTCTCACTGTAGTCTTTTGTGCTGGGGGTGGAGGTGGTAAATGTATATCCAGGGTGATTAGTTTGTAGTCAGATCTCACCAGTGAGGGGAATACTTCCGGTGTGGACATTTTGTCCCCATGTTTGTGATGATCAGGTCTAGTATATTTCCCCCCCTTGTGGGAGAGGTGACTAGCTGCTCCATTGCATTTGAGTTTATGAATTCCAGGAACCTTTGGGCTAGGGTGTTAGCACTAGAATAGTGCACCTAGTCTATGTTAGGGTAGTTGAAGTCTCCCAATATGATGGTATTTGGTGAGACATTCATATCTTCCAATGTCTTCAGGAAGGCTGAGTGGGATTCTTGAGATTGGGAGGGTGGTCTGTAACATGCAACCAGTTGTATAGCAGTTTTGCCTATGGTTAAATGCACCTGGATGGTCTCCGATGCTTCATGAGTTGCCACTAACCTGGAGGTGTGGGTATCCTTGATGAATATGGACACTCCCCCTCCCTTTGTGGTTCAGCCCGGGTTTTGGGGCCGAAAAGCATGATACGAGGTAAAGCCTGGTAGCGCTGGGGTGCTCTCAGGAGCCTTGAACCAGGTCTCGGTTACAGCGCAGACGTCGATGTTCTCCATACTGAGAAGTGCTTCGACAGCCTGCATCTTGAGATTTAGACTTCTGGCGTTGAGCAGCATTACCCTTAATTGTTTTCTAAGGAGGTGGGTTTGTCTTTTGAGCCTTGCCTAAAAAAGGCACTATGGGGGTGGCAAGAGCCTTAGCCAATATCCAGAAGCCCAGTGGTGACAGGTGCAAGCCATCCCTTGCGAAGCAGCGTGGCTTGTCCAACATGTCATCCCAGGCAGACAGACATTGGATCCCCCTAGAATGACACCAGTAATTGAGCCAATTATTAAAGCTGATCATCTTGTCTTTGTATTGTGGCATCATTCTTGGTGAGGGCAAGATGCTGCTCAGGGTCAGGGTCATACCAGCCTGGGCTACATAATTAGAGAGCTCCTCTATGTCTCTTTTCATGTAGTCCAAGGAGGTACGCCTCAGGTCATTCACGCCGGCATGGACAATGACGGAGTCATATTTGTACGTGCTTTTGAGTGACCTGAGTGCGTGTGTTATATGGCGGATCCTAGCCCCCGATAGGCAGCTTATCGAAACCCTCTCCTTGCTCAGCCTGGTAAGTGGGATGTCAGTGTGTCTGACTATAGAGTCACCTATCACTAGTGTATCAGGCATAGTGTTTGGCCTTAAGGGATGTGATTTATTGACACACCGATTTATTGAAGTATGTGTTGCATGTGTTATGTTTTGAGGTGGTGGATTTTTGGGTGTCTGCTTTGGGAGCCTCTGTTGTTTTGGTAAGTTTTTTAATAGAGCCTCCGAGTATGTTTTTGTGCTATTATGTGCTTGATTTGCAGTTGGGGTAGGTCTATGTGTGACTGGGTTTGCTGTGTATGTGGTTACCTTCTCCTCCTGTCTGGTCTTGCCAGTCCTGAGTTGAGAGAGTTCAGCCTCCAGTTTGGCTATATAGTTGCATCTCTCACATGTATTTGTGTTTGTTGGGAGGAGGAGAGGGTTATCAATGTACATGAGACAATTATAGCATTGTGTCAAGATTCCCAGATTAACCAGCTGAACAGGAGAAGATGCTAGCAATCTACCACTCGACGTGCTAGAATATTATAAGAGAGTGCTGTGCCTTTAAGGGAAGTGGTTTGGGTGGTAGGTGGATGTAGTGCTACTTAAGTTTGAGAGTGCTTACTTAGAAGAGAAGCTTTGAGAACAAGTGCTAGTCTTATAATATAACAAGTAGACTGGTTATTCTAAGAGTAGAGCTTTCTAAGGGAAAATTTGAAGAGCAGACTTGGTGGAGCCAGAAAAAGTTTAACCCTGTTTAACCGGCGCTGCACTATGCGCACAATCACGCAAAGCTGCGCAAATGCGGATTTTAAACAGGGAACTTCAAAAGAGCTAGAAATGGTCCAAAACAACCAATTACTACAGCTCTTGTGTTGAGGTCACTCCTTCAGGGACAGATAGGCTGCTCAAGGCTCTCCACTCCCACTGGTGAGCTAAGAAACTTCCTTCTATCCAAGTAAGGTAATGGACAACACAGGAACTTGATCTCTAGTTTTACAATATTTGAGTGAATTACTATTGTATGGCCTTTCTTATTCCTCTGTCAGGGTTCATTTATTGGCCATTTCAGCATTTCAACCCATAGATCCTCGTATTTCAAGGCAGTCTTATATCAATATGTTCTTGAAAGGGGGTTTTCATAAGAGGCCACCAAGTAAACAGATGGCCCCTCCTGCTCCATCTGAACCAGCTAATCTATCTGACATGAGGTTCTTAACATAAAAAAAAACAGTTTTGCTGATTGCTCTGGCCTCTGCAAGAAGTGTATCTGATTTGCAAGCTCTTATGATAAGTCAACCCTACCTCATTTTCCAAAGAGACAGGGTTTCTTTGAGAACTAAGCCTTCTTTTATGCCAAAAGTGGTGTGCAAGTTTACTTCAGACCAAATTACCCATCACCCTGTTTTCTTTACTGAATCTAAAAAGGGGGGAGAAAGGATACTCCATACCTTGGATGTCCACAGACAACTCAAGGACTATCTTGACAGAACTATATCTCTCAAATTGTTTATTTATTGTAAAGGTAAGAAGTAGGAGCAACCTGTGTCAAAACAGACTATTTCCAAATGGTTGTCTAAAGCTATTACTTTTTGTTATACTCGCCATGACAAATCTATTCCAGGCAGTGTCAAGACCCACTCTACCAGGGCATAAGCTTCATTTATGTCTTTCTGAAAGGGATTGGATTCTAGAAGTATTCTAGAAACTGCTACTTGGTCTTCTGTATATACTTTTACAAAGCACTAAAAGCTTGATTCCTTCTCTAGGTCTAGATCATGCTTTGCTGGGATCATTCTCCAGGGGCTTCTGGACATTTCTCCTCCCACCTCCCAAATATAGTTAGCTATGATAATCTACCCATATAGCTAAGGCTACTGTAGCAGTGATCAATATGAAGAACACAGTACACTTGTATAGGCTGAATGTACCACAACAGTAGATGTTCGAATTATCACTGCTGCAGTAGCTACTCCCTCCCTCCATCCCCCATTTTTTTGTGTGTTTTTCATGTCAGGGTGTGCACATTTAGTTTTTATTTCCAGCCCTGTCCTTTCACGGCTCAGGCTCATTTTCTCTGCTAGCAGGAAAACTCTGAAGGACTTTCCACCCAAATCTGTCTTTTATTCAACTCAACTTAAGCTGCTTGACAGTTTGGGTGCATTGACGGTGCCCTGAAGCTTTGGAAGCTGGCCGGTTGTTATATCCTTGGCAGGATATAACCATATAGCTAAGGATACTACAGCAGTGATCATTCAAAGATCTACTGTTATGGCAAGTTTAACTTACAGTAGATTGAAGACCCATACAAGAGCTTACAAATCTGAATCAATTTGTAGATATAGTGAAGTTCAAGATGCTGGCATTATAAAACTTACTCCGCTTCTGGTACATGATGCTTTCATAGGATCATAGGAAGTTACTAGGCTATTGGCCCTGAGGCCCTTATAAGCCTAGTCAAGAATTTAGCTCATGTTTATACAAGTCAGCACCCAAAGCCCCTGAGGGCTTTCTGTGTAAATTCTCCACATTCTTTTCCACAAAGCCAGCAAACAATATTGAAAATTATCACAAAACAACTCTGACCCAAAAGAAACCACCGACTGTGGTAAACAAAAAGTCAAACAGCAAAGCAAGATTTCTGTTTTTATTCTAGAGCTTTGGTGTCTCCACCTTCAAGGATTTCTAGAATAAAAACAGCTGTTTGACTTTTTGTTTACCACAGTCGGTGGTTTCTTTTGGGTCAGAGTTGTTTTGTGTTATATTGGAAGGAGGAAGGAGAGTGTCTTTGCATTTCCTTTTTGGAATATTGAAAATGATGTCTGGAGGATCTTCATTTTCAGTTCACCTCTAACACTCCCTGGACATTCACAAAATTACTAGTTTAGCGTTTGTGTATCACAAACTTCCTACCATTCATGTTCTCCCTTGTTTGAATAATTGCCTGATTTAAGATCGGTCTGTCATTTAGTTCATATTTGTTTTCAGAATCTGGGTATCACTCTTATCAAAGAAATGCCAAAACTGGTTCCTTCCCAGACCAAAACAGATTTGGCTATTATGAACATCACAGCCTGCAGAGTTTTACTTCCGCAGACCAGCACAACTGATGATTGACATTTTTCTTCTTTTAATCATTGCAAACTCCCTGACTGCAAGATTATTTTTCAAAACTGTGTGGTACATGTCCTCCTCTGTTCTGATGCTTCCCAATGTCAGTATTCATGTGAAAAACTCTACTTGTATCTCAGAAACCTTTGGGATCATATCTTTCAATTCCTGCAATATGTCCTCCCCAATGAAACTAGACTTCTTGGAGATGACAACATCAGCTGGTTAACTCTCTCCTCTGAGTCTCCCTCTGCCTCTATTAATTTACACAGCTTTACCCAACTAACATCAACACCCACTTATACCTCTAAATTCACTAATCATTCACCTCTCCTAGACTGGATCCTAGTAACACAACCTCAAAAGTATCATTTTCACAAAACCCTACCAGATACCCTTAGAGACCCCTGCCCTATTAAAGTTCTTCATTATTCTCCTTACATGTATAAACCTCACAAGATCAAAGCATGTCAAAAATTAAACAACTTTGACTCAAAGAAACTAAACAGTCAGCTATCAGCTTTGAACTGGGCATTCCTTAGACACTTACCCCTTGATAATGCAATAATGGAATTTAACAAAATATTCCTTAATATACTTAACTCCCCAGCCCCCATACGTAATATCAGAATAAAATCAGTCATATCCCCTTGGCTCACAAACACCACCTGCACCCTAATGTCTCAGAGGGACAAATCCTGGAAGATCTGGACTAAAACCAAACTCCCCTCTCATCTTCAACAGTACAGATACTCACGCAGCCTTACTAAAAAAGTTGTTACCAGTGATAAGAGAAACTACTACGCCAATCCTCCTGACACATACCTAAACAACCCAAAGAAACTCTGGCATTCAATTCACAATATCCTTCATCCTGGTAAATACTCCTCTCCCAACTTAGCTCTAAAAACACTCCTCTCCAAACTGCTACTAATTTTAACTCCTATTTTATAGACTACATCAGTAAACTAATCAACCATCCTATCTCAAACTCTTACTCTACTTCACCCATCAACCCACCAAAAACTTCCATCTCCCCTGCCTTTGTCCTGAAACCTGTATCTACTGACTATATTAAATCCCTACTTCTAAAACTTAAGTCATGCTCCCCCTCCGTAGATGATCTCCCTCCACTCTTTCTTCAGAAAGCTGAAAACTCTATAGCCCTACCCATCTCCATTCTAATTAAACAATGTACCTCTGAGGTTAAAGTCCCAGCAATCTGGAAAAAGTTTTTCACCTTACCCATCCATAAAGGTGGCAGTTCCACTGAATTATCCAACTTTGGGCCCATAGCAATTCTATCTCCCCTCTCAAAGATCCTGGAAAAATGTGTTCACAAACAAATTCTACTATACCTTCTACAAGAGAATCTAATCACCCCCACTCAGCATGGATTTCGCCCTAGTCACAGTACCTCTACTGCCCTCATCTCCTTTATCAATATCATCTCTCAAGCTACAGACCAGAACAAACTTGTCTCCTGTCTCTTTCTTGACCTCTCAGAAGCTTTTGACACTGTCTCTCACCCTCTTCTCTTAAACTCTCTGGACTTAACCTATCCAACTCTACTATCTCTTGGTTCTCTACATACCTTAACAATCGCTCCTAATCTGTGAAATGGCTTTCTGCTATCTCCCCAGAACTCCCTATACAAATGGGAGTTCTTCAAGGCTCAGTACTAGGCCCACTACTTTTTAGTATTTTTACCAATCAATTATCTACCTCCACTCCCCAGGCTTCTCTGGTACAATATGCTGATGACTCCCCAGTCATCACCATTGCTGTTACCTTCTCTGATCTGCATATTACAACGCAGAATTCCTTTTTGTCTATTGAAAAATGGATCAACCAAAACCAACTAATTTTAAACCCTAAAAAGACTAAACTCTTGCTTTTTGTCCCAAAAACTATGTAGCATCTAAAACCTTCTTTCTCTATCTGTTCCCACAATAACATACCTATCACAGTTGATACATCAAACTACTTGACGTCATTATTGATGAACAGCTAAAATTTGACCAACATGTACTCAGTAATATAAAAAAACACCAAAAACTAGGACTGCTCTACAGGAACAAAAACTTTTTGTTTAGTGATGCCAAGATTGCTCTATCTCACGCCTGTCTACTACCAACCCTTCTCTATGGCTCTCAAATACTCACCAACTTACAATCCACTCTCCTTTCTAAATTAGAAACCACCTACAACAAGACTGTGAAATTTGCTGCTGAATTCCCTTGCTTTTCTCATCACTGCTTGGCTCTCAGGAAACTTAACTGGTTAGAGCTTTCCCATTACCTTCTTCTCTCTTATCTTCAGATAATTCACTCTATACTGCACCAGCCATCTTTCTGTCCCAGCATTTCCTCTATCATCTCCTCCTACTCTCCATCTAGGGCACTTAGAAGCTCTGATCAACATCTCCTTGCTATATATAAGCCTAAGATCAACTTTGGCAAATGCCTCTATAGCTATTCACCAGCTGATAACTGGAATAAACTTCCACCTGGCATTAGAATTATTAAATCCAAATATAAGTTCAGGAATGCATTAAAAAACATTTACGCATTAATAATCCCCCAGACTGATCTTACTTCTCTCTGTCTAACCTGTCTCCCTCTCCCCTCCCTCACCTGTATCACCCTACTTCCTTCTCTCCTACCTTAACTCACTGTATTACTCCTACATCTTCCATCTTACTCTACCTTGTACTTGCATTTTATTATTCACATAATCACATAAAGTTGGTCCTAATATTTTTTTCTTTCTCACTGCTTCTTTGCAGGAGAACTGAATTTTATTTTTTTTCATTTGTTTAATCTTTCACTATGTACTTTAGTTAGCCTCTATATCTCTCATTCTTAGAATCTATTAACAATCTCATATCATATTTCTAATATGTACAGTTTTCCATAAATTGTCAATCTTGGTTTATTTATATATTAGTTATGTCTTTTTGTAGTTATGCATTGTAATGCCTATGTATTTGTGGAGCATTTCTCCCCGGGGTTTCCACTGAAAAAGGGCTTCAGCTCAGCTGGACCAACCCGGTCAACAAATGTCAAATATAAAAATAAATAAATATGTCAGTTTCTGCAACATACATTCTTTCTAATCTAGTCTTTAATAAAATGCTTCCATTGGCAGATTCTATAAATAATCTAGGCTCTCCTTTTTGCACTTCAGTACCAAACCAGAAATAAGCAACAGAATCATTAGACTGTTTTTAGAGAGCTCATGTCCAAGATCTGGGAAGTCAAAGCCTAATGTCTCCAAGAAGGCAATTCAGATGACCTTTTAGTATTCCAGACCCTGTTAATACCACGAGTCTTGGAGACTGTCACCAATAGTATAATATTTATGTGGCAGAAGAGCAAATAAGTGAGCATTCATTCCAGTCCTCTTTGCAGTCATGCAATATTTTGGGAACAAGCATTTCAGATGAGCCTGTTGCTTCAGCTAGCTTACATCCCCAGTCACCTAAACATTAACATACGGCCTAAGCAGAGAAACATCCATTTTCTATTAGTGCATGGTAAGCAGCCAGATTGTCACCAGCTTGAAAGCTATTCCTTGTGTGACCAATATCTTGACAGTCATGAGGGGTATTTTCATTTTCTGACCTAATTCCTTCATCAGTAGCTAATGTGAGACCCTGTTATGCTTTCCCTGTGGATGTTGCTATTGATAGTATTTTATTTAGTGTTTAATATTTTATTATTCATAGGTTCATAGCTGTGTACTAGGCTAATGGCCCTGGAGCCTTTACAAGCCTAGCCCATAGAAGTGGCCTGTCAACGTGCCACCTGACGTTAGCTCCCTGTATGCACTGCCTTACCCTCATCCGCAGCCCTGTTGACTGATTCAAAGTTTTCAACCAGATTGAGCAGGCATGATCTCCCTTTCACAAAGCCAAATTACATGGGATCCAGAGTTTGGAGATTTCCTACATCTTTGTTAATCAGGTCCATGATGATGCGCTCCATAGCTTTACACATCAGACTCGTCAGGCTAATGGGATGATAATTCCCAGGGTCTGTAGTCGCTCCCCATTTATGGAGAGGGATGACTGTAGCAGCGTGCCATTTGGTGGGGACAAAGCCTGAGGTGAGGCTGTGATTGAGCAGGGCACACAGGTGAGGTGCCAGTTCACTCTGTAGTTCATGTAGAACACGGCCAGGGATATTATTGGGTCCCATAGAAGCTGTATTTTTGGCCTTGGACAGTGCTGTTTTAACCTGTGCAGAAGTAATACTAGGTGCCTGGCAATCTACTGGTATTGTGATTGGTCCTTGGGTGGGGGTAAAGTTGGCACTGAATCTGTCAGCCAGTATATTAGCAATATCTATTGGCTTGATATAGGAGGTATCATTGTACAGCAGTTCAGAGCAAATCTGGGTATTGCCATGGAGATTCTTTAC
Organism: Protopterus annectens; assembly: GCF_019279795.1. Taxonomy (NCBI): domain Eukaryota; kingdom Metazoa; phylum Chordata; order Ceratodontiformes; family Protopteridae; genus Protopterus; species Protopterus annectens. The sequence goes on from NC_056737.1 coordinate 427,825,448, forward strand.
ATACAGGTCTTTTAAATGTATTTTGGGATTTATTAGCATATATGTGTCACTTAACTGTCCAATGATGTTGAGTCACTTCTGACTTTTTCAGTGACTCCACAAACAGCAACCACCACCCACAGAGTATATTAGGCAAGTAGTAGATGGAAATAGGTTGTCAGGCTTTTCTTTCATATCACACACCTACTGTATATATGTATGTGGACAATTTGGTTGCCAGTGTGCCTAAAATTCACAGAGTAGGATATTTTACCTACAAGTGATTGTTACTCCTTTGCTACCATAATGCACGGTTATAATATCATTTTTACCAGAATTTTATTGTATGCCTTACTTCTGACTTAGACTGTGATCCATTATTACTTCTTTTTAGCTATAACTGGCCTTTTCTATTTACTATGAAATTGGTTCAGGCACTCATAGATCTGATGAGTTATTATCCAAAATTCTAAAGTTGTTGGTATTGTATATACCTTGACTGAACTAACTAAGGAAAAAAAAACTTATTTGAAAATTAAGTGGATGACTAATGTAAAGCAAGTCCTTAGGAAATTAAAAGTCATGTTGTTTTCAGAACCCTTTTCAATAGTCCCAGACTTTGTCAAACAATTTCTAGTCAACACATAATTTTCCAGAAATATCTGACATGCACAATGATTACATATCAAAATATCTATTATTTAGCAGTGTTACTGGTACTACTGCCATCATACTGACTTGGGTGTGCTGTATAGTAACACTTTTCATGTGATGCACAACATGCCCAGGGAATATTTAATATTGACAAAATAACGGAACTTTGCTCTGGCAAAACAATGCCAGTTATCTTGTTCTAAGTGACCTATGGTATATGCATGTGTGTTGTGGGGGGGGGGGGGGGTTATACATTTCTACTGGCATCTATTATGTATCCTGACACTATATAAGTTGCAAGGTGCTTACAGAATGTTATCTGTCTGTCACTCCTATGTTTCCAGTAGTATCGTGTTCCTAACAGTAGATGTATATAAGGTGTCTATAATACAACACTCCACAGAAGAGCTTGTCTACAAGCAGCTGTATACATCTCCAATCTGCTGCCCTAATGTTGCTGAACTACTTACCTGGTGGAGGTAAGAGAAAACTTAATTACAGTTCTCCCTTTAAGGGCAGCCTACAAAGAGCCACACAGTACAATGCCATACTTTTGTAACTGTACTCATCTACTTACCTGGAAGAATAGGGAAATAACTTTAAATCGGTACCTTTATCCTACAAGATACTACACTAGATGCTAGTCTACTATACTAGTAGTGGTTATCTGCCTAGGTAACAGTGTTGTGAAAAGAACAAGTAAAGACTCCTTTTATATCTGCCTGCTCCACTGACTTAGGAACTTATTTCAACCTATTGCTCTTTCCTCAGTGTATATATATATATATATTGATAAGCACACCTGGTCACCAGCAAACATGGCCAGCTATCCTAAATGTTTTTCTCATCTCTCTGCCACATTTATCAGCAACCTGTATGCCTGCAGATGCACTGCAGCTAACGTGGATGTAGAAACTTTCTGAAACTGGTCAGGTGAGTAGGGCCCAAGGCATGGCCCCTTAGCTGTGAACTTAAACATTATCACAACCCAGCAGTATTGGTAGGACATACAGTAGATCAGTCTGAATATAAATTGTAGTTTATTCACTTGTAAACCATATAAGTAAGCTGATAATCACAGACCCTTTTCACTCATGACCTGGGCCATAAAGGTCGGTGCAAATTTAATACAGATGGACAGTCTAGAAGAACCAGTTGATTAAAAAAAATGTGAAAAAAAACTCCTTCAAACTTGGTGAGAACATGCAAACTCTGCACAAACACATGGTAACCAGATGTCCCTACACTCTGTAGCTGGGGGGTGTGAAGAGGGGGACGGATGAGTAGCTTAAATACTAAGTCACTATGCTGTACATAACTAGAGTTGTCAAATTAAATCATAGCTAATTATAAGCAATTAGTGTCTGCCAAATGTTACATTTAGTATTGTGCTGTGTGTCCTGTTCATAAGCTCGTTGCTGTGAAACTGCATATCTCCTGGTTGTACATTACATATGTCTAAGATGGAAGTGATTGGTAACCAATGCACGTGTAATTTTTTTCATTACAGTTACATTACTTTCTAGGATTACTGAAAGACACCCTATTGCTTATGAGCATCAGCTGTTTCAAAAAGTGTCTTCAGTTGTGCTGGATTTGTTTCTAGACTTTGAAACAGCCATGGCTGGCAAGGACATCGGGAGGTGCATACATTGTACACATTCCTGTACAAGCAATGTGAAGGGGTAGCAATAATGCAAGCACTATGAGAAACCATTCTCATCAGATGTTTTACTTTAACAATTGTTTTGTCCTGGTGCTGTTCAATGAGTTAAAGGAGTGATAATTACTTAAATAAAAATAAACGTAAATAAAAGTCAGGAGGTGAGAAAGCTGCAATAAACAAAATGGACTTCCTGGTTCTCCTTTTTGCATTCCGATTGGTAGAGAAGTTCAAGCAATTTTGACAACAGTAGCAGCAAGTTTTACTGCACTGAGGGGAGAAGTGTTTGTACATAGCAGTTCAGAAGAGTACTGGCAGGTAACTTTAATTTCTGGAACAAAACTTTAGAGAATCAGAAAACACTGTGTAGATTATATGCAGCCAGAAGAAATATACAGGTTGCTCTGCTGTGTGCATACCGTATTGTGCCTAATGGTTACTGCTTGTATGAGTCTTGGTTCAGGGGAATGACATGTTAAGCAATGTGCATTTCCATACATAACACAGTTTGGCAATAGTATGGACAGGGAACTACATTAGCGTTTGATGGTGCTGTCCCTTTTGCTGCTCACATTTGTTATTCATTACTTCTGAATGGTCGTTTCTGACTTCTTAATTTCCATTGCTTTCAATCTGTTGACACATCTAGAAATAGTCAGGGACAATCAGGATCACTTTTTACAATATTTGTACTATTAATTAGAGAAACTGACAGATTAGCAGAATGTGAATTAGCATGCATTTTTGAAGTAAAATAACTATAACTGAAATTATTATCAGTAGTTATTAAGTGTAATTTGCCACCATTCTCTCAGAACACCCGTTTTAGGAGGTATTGGGAGGTGGGAATAAAATCTGAGCCAGAATCATGGACATTTGAGATATAGGTTCATTCGTTTTACATCTTCAGTCTGTTTCAGTTCTCTGTTTGTACCATAGTCAAGGCTCGGCTTTACATTTAAAGGGCTCAGGAGTGCTTCTTTCTTGTACTGCTCAGCTAACTTGCTCAGTGCCTGACTTTGCCCTGTTTTTTACTTATTTATTTTCACCACTCACTTAAAGTAAGTGGAGAAACTTTATTTAGTTGTGCTGAAGCTTGCATAGACTGGTCAGTGAATGTCTCCACTTCAGTTTTTTCATGCACTTCCTGTTCATTTAGATGATGACAGTTTGTGCATTGGTTTTTGCAGTGTTTAATGGAAGATAGGAATTGGCAATGGATTAAGAAAAGCCAGAATATATGGTCTGGGAGTTTGGCTATACAACTGGAAAAAGTTTCATAAATAAGGGCTGAGACATGGGCTGACAAATATTAACTTGTGGCCATTGAATTAAGAGTTTTTGCAGGTGCTAGAGACAGGCAGGAATGGGTCATTATTTACTGCACAACTGTTTAGACTGATTTGATTTGTGTTAATGTGAGTAGGAAAGGGGAGAAGATTTGTGATGAGAGAAGGAAAGTTGACAGAGGTGAAGTAACATTTCATGCTGTGGCTAAGTTAATATCAGAGAGCTCTAGTTATCAGGCAAGTAAGACTCCAGTAGAAGATGTGTACAGCTGTCACATAAGATTTTGTACCCCCCCCCCAGAGTATTTGAGAACAGTTAAATCTTGAAAACTGTTTCTATCGTGATTAGATTTTGTAATTTGTTTGTACCTTTCAGTTTCCCTTCAATTGACAGAATGTTGCAAGGATTTCTACTTATTCCAAGTATCCTTCATGTGTTTAATTTGTTTTTCACTAGTGGGATGAGTGCTATCATAGGATCATAGGACCATAGGAGGTTACTTGGTTAATGGCCCTCAGGCCCTTACAAGCCTAGCCAAGAGCTTATCTCTAAAAAGAAACCTCAGTCATCACTTGTTGCCCCTGTCAGTGAGGGACACAGGTAGAACCCCTGGGACAAATTTGTGGTTTCCCATCCACTCATCAAGGTTGCACTTGAAGAGGGGCAGTGAGGTATTCTGTTTGATGTGTATGGAAAGTCTATTCCAGAGACGGGACAGCCACTGAGAGACAAACCTGTCTCTTGAGCAGGTTTTGTTGATGTCGCATATCTGATTTAGGCCTTTCGAGCGGGTAATGCGCGATGAGTTAGAATTACAGATATGGAGCATCTCTAGTAGGGCAGGGTCTGATATTGCCTTGTAGGCGAGACACAGGTCACCTCTGAGCAATCTGTATGATACCGAGTAGAGTGATAGTGATTTGAGCCTGTCCACGTAGGACAGGTGTTGGAGGCCATGGATTCTCTTTCTGAAGTATTTCTGTGGCCTTTCCAGTTGGTACGGGTGTTTGGTGAGGTATAGGCCTAATGAGGGAGGAGTACAGAGAGGTAATAACCTCCTTTTTTTCTGGATGCAGTCCCTTTACTTATGAGATGAACCAAGTAAAAGACTTTTCTGACCACTGCCGCTACATAATGGTCAAATGTGAGATTGTTATCAAACTGAGTACTCAGATCTCTCACCACAGGTTGTGTGCTTAGGGGGTTGCCATTGATGTGGTAATCAGTAAGGGCTTGTTTTTGCTGAATGGTATGATAATGCATTTTTTTGCATTTAACTTAAGGCCATGACTTTGGCACTAGTCATTTGTTGCTGGGAGACCCTCTTGCAGTATGTTAACATCATCTGGGGCGTCAATAACAACATCCAACTTATAGTCATCCGCAAACATGGTCAGCCACAGGCCCTTTGTATTTGCCTGGAACTCTGAGAAGTAGATGCCAAACAGCAGGGGTACCAGGACAGATCCCTGGGGAACACCACTAGTGACAGGTCTGCTGTCAGAGATCTTGTGGGTCCTATCAGTGAGCCAGTTGACCACTAACCTGATAAGACAGGGCTTTATGCCAAGTTGAGTTAGCTTTTCGATGATACCCGAGTGGGGAATTGTGTCAAAGGCCTTGGCCAAGTCAAGGTAAGCTGTATGTACTGACTTTTCCTCATCCAAAGCCTTGGTGACAGTCTCACAGAATTCAACCAGGTTCACAGCAGGCAAGATCTGCCCCTGACAAATCCAAATTGGGTGGGGTCAAGTGCTTGGAGATTGCCTATGTCCTTGTTTATGAGATCCATAATAATATGCTCCATGGCTTTACAGATCAAACTTGTCAAGCTAATGGGTCGATAGTTTCCCCAGGTCAGTAGTGGCACCGCCTTTGTGCAAGGGGATGGCAATGGCAGTTCTCCAGTCTGCTGGAATGAAGCCTGTAATTAGGCTGTGGTTGAATAAGGTGCTCAATGGTTAAGCTAGCTCTTGCTGGAGATGGTGCAGAATACAGCCTATGATACTATCAGGTCAAATGGAAGCTGTGTTCTTTGCCCTGGATATGGCCTTTAACACTTGATCTATGGAGATGTGAGGTGTGGGGATGTCAAATGGGCCTTTGGGGGGAGATGGGAGATAGAGAGATGAAGTTTGCGTTGAACCTATCAGCTAGCAGGTTGGCTAAGTCAACAGGATCAGTGTAATTGGTACTGTTAAGTACTAATTCGGAACAGTTTTCCAAAAGACCAAAGAGGACCAACCACGGCTTAAACTAAAACAGCTTTTTTTTTTGTTTTTTGTTTTATTAAAGCTGTTTTAGTTTATGACGTGGTTGGTCCTCTTTGGTCTTTTGAAAAACATTGCTGTTTTACTTATAGAGGACCTTTTTGCCTGCTCTTTGACAATAATTTGGAATAGACCTGGCCTTTGCCATGGAGGTTCCTGATATAGCTGAACAAGGCTTTGTGGTTTCCCTTTGTTTTGGAGGCTAGTTTCAATTCATAATTGACTTTGGATGTTTTCATTAGTGATCTAATTTGCTTGTTGAGGCTGAGGAAGGAGATTTTTCAATTTGGAATTTGTTCCTTTTTACCCTTGGACAACAGTTTCTTCCTTTTGTTGTAAAGCCTGTTGATAGAAGAATCCAACAGACAGGTTTGTGTTTCCTTGAGCAGCAGATTTTAGCTCTGTTGGGTATGGCTGAGTTCATACAGTTGTATAAGTGCTTATATACTGCATGTGTACTGTTCAGCATAGTTGTCTGCATCCTCTGAGTGGGGGCGGTGATGTGAAACTACTGATACTCTCCCTTAGGAGGTTGTAGTCAGCTTTTGAGACTTTTTTTAGCCTGGTTACCTGCTAAGGGGGGCTGGGTGGGACAGAAACTTTGAATGAGACAGACCGATGATCTGATCTCAGCAGGGAAGAACACTCTATGGGAGTGGTGCAGCGGTCACCCATGTTGATGAGAACCAAGTCTAGAATGTTATCTCCCCTTTCAGGGGATCAGACAAGCTGGTCTAGTGTGTTAGAATTGATGAAGTCAAGGAATCGTTGGGTGAGTACATTAGTGCAAGAATAGTTCACCCAGTCTATGGTGGGATAGTTGAAGTCACCAAGGATCAGGGTGTTAGGGGGTACCTTGATGGAGTCAACTAGGTCCATGTGGGAGGAGTGGGTTTCCTGAGTCATGTCTTTCAATTCTGAATGTAGTGCAAAGTATTACAATCACCTCCCCCCCCCCCCCGAAACAGGCAATCTGTGTTCTGTTAGCAGCATGGGCACAAAATGAAGCATGCAGATGGGCATGCCACTCCTCAAAGAAAGGATGGCAACTTTTGGAGCAGTCTTGGGTATGCATTTGACTCTCCAAGCTGTGCACATGATAACATTTTTCAGCAGCTACACAAAAGCATGAAAATGTATAAGGAGGCATAATGGACTCTTTGATAATGCTGGCATAGCTCTCAACCTTCCATCCCCAAAATGAGGAACACTAGCCTTCAAAATGTGGGACAAATGGGCAAAATGTGGAACACATACTAATAGCTTACTAACAACTTCAACTAGTAAAGCTATAGGATGGTTAAAATATGCTAGTTTCACTTATAAATAAGATCTTTTAATGAATTAATATGATTAATTTCTATTTACCATGGATTTCACTGAAAAAAGTTCCAAACACTGAATGTGTGACAGAGTCTTTCAATGTGGAACTTTGAGGAACATGAACTTTTTAAGACCTCAAATGAGGTATGTTCCTCGTAATGAGGTACACTTGAGAGGTATGAATGCTGATCACACATCTCCCACTCAAGGGGTGGGGCAAGAATTTAACACTCTTATGGCTGGGGTGTTGATGTAGACATGATCAACTCTTATGTCTGCCTGGATGACATCTTGGTTCGAGGCTTGAAAGTCAGCAGGCATGGAAGCAAAAAGCAGACAAAAGATGTGTGTTGGCTCTGGCATACTGCATTAAAAGGTACTCATGGATGGCCAACTAGGTACTTTATGTGCTTTCCTACCCAGGGCAAATGGGCATCTGTACTAAAATGTACATTTTTATTTTGTTGTTTCATGAAATTATGTGATTCCTTGTTATACCTCTCAACTGTCCAGATTTTTGTCATATATCTTTGGTCTGTTCCTCATAAAATTTGTGGTTTTCTGACAAATCATTGAGGATTAAAGTCATTAAATAATGATACACATTTGACTTTCAGACTTCACATCCTTCAGAAAATGCATGCTAACACAAATTTTCTTATTCTAGTAGCATTCTAAATTTATACAATATTATATTTAAAATCTCTCCCTATTTTTGGGCCTTTGTACCCCCCATTATTTTAGGCTTTGTCTAGATTTCTTGCACTGAGAGATTGAGAGGTATGTTCCTTGTGTACATTTTCTGAGGGCTGGGTTGAGTGGGGAGAACAGCTTTGTAATGGTGGTGTGTCTTGTACAGCAGTATGTACGAGGGGGTGGAGAGCAAGATGGCGATGGGGGTGCAGCTTGGTGGGAGGTGTCATCCTGGGAACAAATTTGAAAATCCCGGTTACACTCCTGATAGCTGTTAGCTGAATTATCTGTTGATTTCAACATTGCCAAATTGTTGCAGTTTGTTCCCCCATTTGCCTGCTTGCTTAAGTTACCATTTTGGCTGTTACTGGAAGTGACTTTCTGCTGTCTTTGGATCTTCACTGAAGGAACTTTATTCTGTAGCTGAACTATGATGTCTGCATACCCCAGTGTCATGGCTTGATCTCCTGCCTGTCTTTTAAAGTAATGTTTGAACAGGTATGGGTCTTTCTTCAGTTCTTAAATTTGGAAGAAGCTGTACTTGGCGCCATTGGATGTTTTGCATCACTTGAATGGAACCGTAGGGATTTTATTAAGATCCCTAGGGATTTAGCTTATAAGAGGGATTTAGTTTGGAGTAACTGGCCAGCTGCTAACGGAAGAAGTTGAAGTAGCTGAGGAAACTGATGCACATACTGAAAGATATTCATGATGTCCTTTCAGAATGGTGTTATTTCATTTGTTTGATGGTTCTAAAGTTGGTCTTTGAGCTTAATTGCTAGCTTTCTGAAATCAGACGGTTCACTGGTTGTTTGGGATTGCTTTTTGCTGCAGGGCTGTTATTTAAGCTGTAGTAAATTGTAGAGTTGCAGCTATATAAGTAAGGTCATCACCTGTGAATTGATATGCTTCTACACTTGTCTAGCAGTAGTTGATTTATTTTGTCCAAAATGTTTACTTTCTTCATAAGTTTATGTACATCCGTCCCATTGCTTCAACTGTATGTTTTATTTATTTTGTTTTTTTATATTATCATGTATGACTTTTCCACCATGTTTATGTTCAAGCACTTGAATAAACTTGGTTTGATTCTCACTGCAGCCGTATTGCTCTTTTTATGAAGCCATCCCTCAACTTATTATCTTCCTGATGTGAAGAACCCTTTCTTACTATTGCACTCCCCTTTTCTTGGTATTCAGGTCAGGTTCTGACAAACATCTGGATGCTACCAGACTGAAAGACAAAGCTATTTTATGTCACTCTACAGTTAACCCAATATAATACAGGTATGGTTTGTTCTGGTACTGCAATTATTAAATTAATTTTCATAAAGCAGCAAATTGATTGCCAGTGCTTAGTGCAGTGATACGGCTATGAACACAGTTGTTGTAAAATCTTGAGTATTTATTCACCCTCCTTCTGCTTTACAATTGTGAAACAACAGCAGATAAACAAAACAGAGTACACTGTCTGGACAATGCCAACTGAAATCTATCAGAAGTGCATGCAATAACTTCTGCTACACATTGTACTTAGCGGTTCTTTGTTTCAGCTGACCACGACAAGTAGATGTCACCCATAAGTCCAGACTACATCACAGTGAAGGAAAGTAACACGAGATGCCATCTAAAAACATTTTAAAATGACTATAACATGTAGGCATATTATGCATTGCAACTTCTGAACATCTGAAAAATAAAACACACAAAATTTGAATAATAAGTAAATAAATATAAATACCTGCTGATGAGGTCTCTCAGCAGAAACCGAGGAGCAAAAGCATACTCTGCATGTTAAACTGAGTGCTAAGAGATGCATATTCTTGTATGTCACTAGGGAAGTGCCCTTTTGATGCAGTAGCTGTAGCTGGCATGAGTAACTCAATTGCCTGTTTACAGAAATGCCAACTAACAGCTCATGTCTGTGTTGCTGTTAGAAACCAAGAATAGTTAGTGGTTGCCTGATCTCATTAATGCCAAGGAAAGAAATGATAAACACAAAAGCATTAGATGAGGTAGTCTGAAAATATCAAACTCTCTCAGGGGTTGCATAAGAACTAGAGGCAATGAGTTTTGACAAATATTCGCAATCAGTAGTAATCTAGTAGCTTGGCTTTTTACATACAGCCAGCTCAAGGGTCATTGAAAGTGAAATTGCAGTCTATTGCTTCCAGAGGAAAAAGATACTTAATGCAGTTACACAGCAGATGCTGAAATAAACTGCCTAACTCATAGTCCAAATAGTTTATACACACACAGTACTAGAAATGTCTTTGCAACCAGCTTGTATTCATTGTATGCCTTCTGGATTAAAGCCAGATTTCCTTCAAATGTGCATTTGCCTGAACAGAGTTAAGCAGCCTTACTGCAGTTGTTGGTGAACTTTCATTTGTTGACTGCTATATCAGTATTTCCTAGGCATAAACCAAACAGTACAAAACAACTAAAGCTGTAAATTGTCAAAATCCAGTTTTAGGAGGATTTTATTAATTAAGCCTGAAAACACTATATGCTCCTGTTCCACAGCACAGCTGAAATCTGTGAACAGATCTAACTGCAGTATTAATCAATTCTAGAAACAGACTGAGTTAGTCCTATAAAGCATAGGCCTGTTAATTATTTCTTTACAGCAACAAAGATTTGTGCTGGTTGATATGAAGGTGTTGGTATGAACAGTTGTAACTATGCACTGTTTCACTCTACCCATTTTAGTCTTGTTCCACTTTTAAGTATTATACAATGGGAGTGTTGTCTACTAACTTAGTTCCTCTTCAAGACAAAGTAGGAACTGAACTTTCAAATATCAAAGGATCCCCTTGTTAAAAATTGAGGAATTTAGCTATTATAATATGCAAGCTGTGCAAACTCGATACCTAGGACAGTAAGTCATTACATTAAAATGACGTTCCCTAACTTTATAGGTTCACAGGTTCATAAGTGAATACTAGGCTAACTTAAGCTTAGCTAATAACTTGAGGTCAGAATCAAATCCTGTATCCTGTGTCTATGAAGTGAATACCTTAACCATTATGCTAAACCCGCTTCCTTATGTTTGTAACTATAAATTTAAAAGTAGTATGTTAAGTGAGCTCACTTACTAAAACAATGAAAGAATTTAGTTAATTTGGATAGTGATCTACATGGAGATGAGACCTGAGTATAGCAACCATTACAGTAAGCTAGAGTTCCCTAACTTTTTCTTTATATAGACTACAAATTTGGAAAATACTTGAGCTTTTCGCAAAAGTGTGCATAAGGGGGAAAGGAATTTAACAAATGATGACAGTTTTTACAACTAAGGTTTTTAGCATACCAGACACTAGTGTTATCAGTGCAGGTGATTCTTGTACCACCTCACAAAAACTCACTGCAAATACAGCAGCGACCTTAAAGAGAGAGCTGGAGTTGTTGTTCACTGCTGTTTGTAAGGTGCAAAGGGTACTGCAGATATAAAATGTTTGTTGAAAAATTTAGAGCAATGAACATCTGAATGTTAAAAATGGGTTTCCAAAAAACACAATGACAATAGAATGCTTCATAATCCTAACAACCAAGAAAAATGTTCTGCTTCCCTCATTGAAGTAAATATTTGTTTGAAGTCAGATCCAAGAGAGGCAATCTTATTATTCCAGGAGTGGGGGAAGAGGACCCAAATGATTACCTAAAAAAGGTGTTGCAAAAAAAAAATATATATATTGCTGGTCTTTCCAAGGCCCATTGTGGATAGAGTACATTTAGCTCTCTGTCGCCCACATGCAGGATCATCCCTTAAGTCTACTGTATGCAGCAATATGTAGAGCAGCTGAAGGCTTTCAGTTTCCAATGCCAGAAAGAGAAGCAGAAATCATTCTCCTGTTATGGCTGGGGTTGAAAAACTACTGTGGCACTGAAGGTTCTGGTGTTGATACCGTTTAGAAGCAGCTTCAAAATTGCATGTCCATTCAAAATAGCTTTGCATGAAGAGAGATACATTACAAAGCTCACACCACCTCTCAAATGTGACAAATTGATCAATGGTAAATAAATGCTTAATTCAATGCTTATGTGGTATCCAAAGTTAATTACTTTAATAAAATGTAATAGGTTCATAGGTGTTTATTAGGGTAACAACAACAACAAGGGCCTTTTTAAGCCTAGCCATGCATCCCGAATCTCTGACAAGTTCTGATACCCTTGATAAGTGTAAGCAGGGGTTTGGGCAATGAACCATTTACAGGTTGCATGTGTCCATTAGAGACACAGGTGCCAAACCAGGGATGAATTTCCAGTTTCTCATCCAATTGTCCAAGTTGCACTTGAATTGGGTTAGGGAGGAACTCTGCTTCACATGGATGGGGAGCCTGTTCCATAGATGTGGTAGTCTCTGGGATACATACCTCTCTCTCCAACAGGACCTATTTATATCACCGGCAAAGTTTAAATCTTTAGAATGGGTAATTCTAGTGCTGTTTGCTTTGTTGATATACAGGAGGTCCATCAGAGTGGGGTCTGACAATGCACTGTATGCCAGGGCGGGTCTATATGATGCTATCGAATGGGCTAAATAGCGAATGCTATTTAGTCGATCCAATACTGTCGAAATAGCAAAATAGCGAAGTCATGGGCTGTCTTCAGGACTTTGCCATTTCCTCCACTATGGTGCGATCTCAGAGTTGGTATATTTAAGTAGGAGGGGGCAGGGGGGCACAGTAAATTTGTGTTTAAGTTTATTTTTTTGTTTTTACGGAGCAGCAAATTTTTTCCCCGGGAAAAAATCCAATGTTCTGTTTGTTCGATATTTTGTTTTGATATTATCGGTACGATGAAATAGCGTTCGCTATTTACATCATACGATAATATGATATAGATGCTGCCAGGCATAGATTTCCTTTTCTATTTTACTGACATCTGGCTGTGCTTAGCTACTTACCAAGATAAACCATGTCTGGATGGGAACCCAAACTTTCAAGATAGGAAGCATACACTGTATAAAGTGCACTTTAATAGTGTGACACCAGTGTACGCAGTTAGCTCTCCCCCACTGCTTGGTGCTTACTTACAGTAACATCTTCATGTTAGGTTTAGGATATTTTTTATGGTTAACAATTTGTGTGATTGCCACTCAAGTGGTATAGAGGGCATGTCTCTCAAGTGTACCTCAGTACTGGGAACGCACTTCATTTGGTGTCTTAAAAAGTCCATGGCTCTCAAAGTTTCACATTGAAAGGGACTGCCACACATTCAGTGTTAGGAATTTTTTAACTGATATACATGGTAAATAGAAATGAATCATACTAATTCATTAAGAGATCTTCTTTATAAGTAAAACCCGCATATCCTAACCATCCTATAACTTTCCTACTTGAAGTTGTTAGTAAGTAGTTAGTATATGTTCCTCCTTTTGGAGATGAAAGGCTGAGATCTATGGTAGAGTGATAAAGTCATAACTATGGCCCAGGTGACCCGGGCTCAATTAGTGACTTGGGCAACTAATGGAGTGGCAGGGAGGGATGGGCATGCCCATCCTAAGTGGGCAGGCATTTGTTGATGATGTTCCCTCAGGGGAAAAGTGGTCCAAAAAAGGGGGGGCTGCCCTCAGATGTAGTCAATGAGCATGAGAGGTAGAGAAGGGAATGAGTAGGGCATATAAAAGAAATCCCCCCAGACAAATTTAAAGTAGGAAGAGCCCCAGGACACCCTTAGGATCTACCTTCAGCTCCAGCAATCAAAGAACAAGTCCAGCGGGGTAAGGAGATTAGTTGGTAGCCCTGACATGATCATGGAGCACTGGGGAGCCTGACTTTTTGAATGATGTTAAGAGGGGACCAAAAAGAATTGTGTGGTTGTATGCAGCTGATGGGAAATAATCTAGATAATAGTGTTATTCTGTGTTGTGAATATAGAATACTGATAAATATGGTTATCAATGTTTTTGTTGTTGTTTGGTATTGTGGCCCTGGTGATGTGATTTTCTAATAGTTATGATTTATGCCTTTTGGTATTACTGATGGAGGTCTCTGTCAACCTCAGTCTGATAACTTTTCATGCATCACCACTTGAATCCAAAATGGATGGCATAGTTATTCTTATAGCACAGATTATAAATACAGATTATAACCGATTATAATACAGATTATAACAGATGGCAACACAACTGTATGATATAGTTCCTTATTCATAAATTCTTAAATTTGAATTGAGTGACTTAATTTGCTAAATAATACATTTTCTTAACCCTTTTCCCTTGCTATTTAACATGGCAACATCCTTTTGCACTGTATTCTTCCAAATATTTTAACTTAAAGCAATTGCCTTATATGGGGTCCAAATGGAAAAACGTGGAGTCTGAATGAAGAGCTGACAAAATTAACAAGTAAAGAAGAATAGTATTGTTATAACTGAATTCATCCTCATGTCTCGGTGAGTACCTCCATGCGGTGGACCCTGTTCTCACTAAGACGACTCTGATATAGAGACTGTATCTTATATAGCATATATCTTGGACAGAAGTTGGTTTAAAAATAATAAAAGACATGTCCAGGATAAAAAGAGTCCAATCCTGGTATATGCAACGGTGCCAGGACTGAAAAAAATGACAATGTAGAATCTTCAAGACATGGAATCATTCCTACAATATGGTTAGGCCAGGCCCTGGGGGAGGATGGCCCCCATATTGTAGAAGGAAGTAATAGTCCACAAAAACTAATGGGCCAAAAAAACCCCCAAGATCATAGAGTGGACAGCTGAGGTTGAGAAAGAAATTATGTATTATTACTATTATGCAAAAATACCCAGAATTTCCAAATTGAAGATATTCAAAAAGATTAAGACAGAAATTAGAGGAAAGAAAAATACTTGCACAAGAAAATCTGTCTAAAGCTTCAAATGCAAATTTGTGTTCATTAATACAGCAGATTCATGAAAAACATTATTTTAGACCAAGAAATTTTGGGCCTTTTTGAAAAGGAAGCAACTGAAGAAGTGCAAAATATAAAGAACAAACCTAGAGATTTTTGAAATGTATAAAAACGAAGCACGATCATGGGAAAGAAAGATAAGTCTGATATACAAAGCTATGGAACGCATCAACATGGACCTAATAAACAAGGATGTAGGGAATCTACAAACTCTGGATCCCACACAGTTTGGTTTTGTGAAGGGTAGATCATGCCTGCTCAACCTGGTCGACTTCTTTGCATCAGTCACCAGAGCTGTGGATGATGGCAAGGTGATTCATACAGCCTACCTTGATCTGGCCAAGGCCTTTGATACCATTCCCCACTCAGGAATCATAGAAAAACTCACTAAACTAGGCATCAACCCCTATATCACTAGGCAGATTGCAAACTGGCTCACAAGTAGAACCCACAGTGTAAAAGTAGCTGACTCCAAGTCAGACTGCTGACCAGTCACGAGTGGAGTCCCACAGGATTCAGTCCTAGGTCCTCTCCTGTTTGGTATCTACTTCTCTGAAGTCCAGGCCAACACGAAGGAACTCTGGCTGAGAAAGTTCACAGACAATTACAAGTTGGGAGCTATTATTAAATCCCCAAGTGATGTTGACATCCTGCAGAAAGGCCTCACTGAGACCAGCGACTGGTGTCAGAACCATGGCCTTAAGCTCAATGCCAAAAAATGTGTCATCATCCCCTTTGGGAAACACCCATTTCCCATGAATTACCACATTGATGGTAGTCCACTGAACACAGAAGTGTTATAAGAGATCTGGGAACACAGCTTGACAGCAACCTCTCTTTTGAACACCACATTGCTACTGTGGTCAGAAAGTCCTTCTATGTGGCACATCTCATTACTAAGGGTTTTGCATCCAGAAGAAAGAGGTCATTCTCTCCCTCTGCTCTTCCCTCTTTAGGCCAATCATTGAGTACGATGCCCCATTTGGCATGTACCTCACTAGACACCTGCAACAACTGGACAGGCCACAAAAGTACCTCACAAAGATGATCCTAGGCCTTATACACTTGTCCTATATGGACACACTCAAAAACTCCAACTATTCCCTGTCTCATATCGCCTACTTAAGAGGCGATCTCTGCTTGACTTACAAAGCCATGTTTGACCCAGCTCTGTTAGAAATGCTGCATCTAAAGAAATCCCAATCCCTCCACACCACACACTCCAGGGACCTCAGCCTCATTACCACAATCAGCAGAACATGCTGGAGGGAGAGGTTCATAACCCAGAGACTGCCCATGCTATGGAATAGACTTCACATACATGTCAAACAGCGCACCTCACTGACCCTCTTCAAGAGAAATCTTGATAAGTGGATGGGAAATAGAAAGAAAATTCACCCCAGGGATCACTCCAGTGGCTCTACTCGACAGAGGCACTGGGATCTAATGTCGGGTGGCACGATGCCAGGATAATCCTATGGGCTTGGCTTGTAAAGGCTCCAGAGCCATTAGCCTAGTACACACCTTCAAACTTATGAACCTATAAGAGAGACCTGATGTGATGCAATATTCATGCAAAGGAGAAAGCCAGACTAATCAATACAAAAAAAGCAGCTCCATAGATATTTGAAGCAAAATACAGGCAAAAGCAACCAGATATGGAAAAATTCACAATACAAAAAATAAGAAAACAAAGGGGGAAATAAAAAAAGAGGATTAGTAATGGAAAAGTTAAAGAAATATAAATTGAAGTTATAGATTACCTGTGAGGTGAAGGATTTAGTGTAGAAAATCCATCTCTGGTAATGTTACAGGAACAAGGAGTCCCCAGATTATAATATCTGCTGGCCTCACCAGATCCAAACATAATGAAAGTTTTAAAACATGAGGAGAATATGTGTAAGATGACTTCCCTACTTAGCCTAGCAGAAGCATATCGATGTCAAGTAGAAAGGAAAATCAAACCAGAAGTAGACAAAAATCAGGCAGCAACTGAATGTGCAAAAAAAAAAAAAACACAAAATAAAGACTATAAGGAGAAGGATCAAATGATAAGTCAAGAAATGTGGAAAAGGTATAAATATAGTTGTAAGTCCAGAAAACTCCTGGAACAACCTTACGTTAACCACAGTCTCATCAGGAATGGTTGAGGAGAGGAGAATTTAAACCAAAAGATGACAGGTTAATATTGCTGGCCCAGGATAGTGGACTGCATACACGTTGGGAGAAACAGACAAATACAGGCTCTGTAAAATAGAACTGGAAACAGTTGCACATCCTGTTTTTGCGTTCATACACTAATGGCAGAGGATCTGAATACTGAAAGGTATAATAATGTGACAAGATTGTTGCACTGGGGATTGTGCAAACATTACAAATATTGAAGTGGCTGAGAAGCAAAGAAAACATTAGCCACAAAGCATTATAGAGGATGATGAAGTTTATATCACATGGGATCACTTATTACCAACAGTTAAAAAATAAGTGTGAGAAAACCAGATATAGTCCTTGAAAAGAAGACAAACGTAGCATTGATCATTGAAATTGCTATATCCTGTGATTGCAGTGTCTTATATAGAGAGAGACACACACAAAGTCATAAAATACCAGAATTTGCAGGCAGAAATGAGGGCAGTGTGGAAGAAAGTTACCCAGATAGTTCCAATAGTAGTAGAAGCAATGAGTCTCAAAAAAAAAAAAATAAATAACCATCATATTTAGATATGCTGCCAATACATATATGACTTGCAGAAGGAATCATTACTGGACACATTGCAGGTGCTGCAAATAGCACTTCTGGTTAGCATCAAAGATTGAAACAATACTAATTTCACAAACGTTAATCATACTTTGACTTAGGAATGTGTTTCATTCCCGTCATGCTGTTAGAAACCCAAAAGACTTGGCGAAATT
This sequence comes from Protopterus annectens, assembly GCF_019279795.1. NCBI lineage: Eukaryota > Metazoa > Chordata > Ceratodontiformes > Protopteridae > Protopterus > Protopterus annectens. Next base: position 427,843,128 of record NC_056737.1, read on the forward strand.
AAACCAGGAAACACATAGTTCTGAGCAAGCTGAGATTCCCTTCTGTTTGACTCTTTATTACTGTGTGTTTTCTTCTTGAGCTGAGTGTTCACATTAACTGAGATAGATGTATGTGATAATGATATTGGGTCTGGGCTGAATAGGCAGTAGCTGCCATGCATAGTGTTGCATCTTTGAATACTCAGTTTTATTTAATCTAAGATGCTTTGGTGCCTTCAACCAATTTATGATCCAGAAAACATGATTCTTGCTAGTACACATGACCTTAAATTGATATTTGTTTCTAATCTCTCTCTCATTATTTGTATCAAAAATTCAACTGAAATTTGCAGAATTTTTAATATATTTATTAACGTTAAATCATGACTCAAACATTATTTCTTCAGTTATGTAATGATTCCCGATATATGAAATGTGAGTATATAGTAAATGTACTGTGTCACACATATGAAGAAATACATGTATTCACAATTCTATAAATTATTTCAAGGCTTTGCTGTTAGATTCAGACTTCTTGCTTGATGAGGTTGAGGCAGGAATTATGCATCTCAAATTCTGTAAGATACCAGGTTCAGATAGGTGTATTGCTGTTTTTTTTCACAAAAATTATTAAAATGTTTCTAATCTTGCTGAAGCTATACAATTTTATTAAACACAATGGAATAAGTGACAAACACAAGGACTGCTTTGTATTCTTAAACAAACAAAAGTCAGATCCCTTATTAATTAAAAACTTCCACCATATTTCCTTATTTAATCTTGATATCAATGATATTTCAATGATATCTGATGAAAGATTTATTTTCTTGCTAATCAGGTTATTTCAGTCTAGATTCATGAAATTTTGTCAGACTGAGGACAACAATATGATATTTGACTTAATTCCATATTGCAATACCCATGCAGTTAATTATCTATTTATTTCATCTCTTGAATCATTATTTTGTTTAAATTCTTCAAAATCCTACATTACAAGGGGCACGATTATTCAGTTTATGTATAATTATCACTTTGTTTCCCGATGATATTCAACATACAAATTAAATTTTGATAAATCAAATATTTCTGTTGATGGACTTAAATATCTCATTGAAAAATAGAAAATAAATACTTGGCATATTCATTTGGGCTAGTCTTAATCTGGTTATATGAAAAATCAGTATGGACTAGAAGAATTGGAACAAGTTCAAATTTAACTTAATTGTGAGAGTATCCATTGTTAAAGATGATTGCTTTAGCCAGAATATTCTTTTTTGTAATAATACAGTTTCTTATTTTTCAAAGGAATATTTTAAATTCTTAAATATGTTAATCTCCTTGTTTTTATGGAATAATAAAGTATTAGAGTAAGTCTAAATAATTTGTTGGATCCAAAGGTAAAAAGTGGACTGAAAATCCCTAATATCCTTGGTTCTGTGTCATAGAAAGATAAGACACTGACTATGTTGCTGTGTGTGTGTGTGTGTGTGTGTGTGTGTGTGTGTGTGTGTGTGTGTGTGTGTGTGGGTGGAACTGGTGGCCAAGTAGCTGTTTAAGTAAAGGAACACATCATCCAGTTTCGGTGTGACATTCTATCTTTAACCAGCACAGGACATAAAATCTTGACAAAAATATAAATTTGTTTCTAGGCTTAGAGGAGATCCATCTTCATAAAATTGTAATAAAGTAGGAAAAGATCAGGATCTGAGAGACAAACTGATAGCATCTATAAGGTTAGGGGCATATAGGAGTGTCTTTAGAGGTAGATAACATTGTGTTAGTCCTAGCAAGCACTTTACAGGATGAAGACTAAAATGTGAAGTCTACACAAGAATGTGCAAACTGACACATCACTGTATGCTATTCTATCCTATCATACTTATAGACGAAAACAAGTATACTTTTCAGCCAAAGATAATCACATATTCCATTCGACTCTGTAAATGGCTTGCCTTTCACTGGCTTATTGAGATTAAAAAGGAGAGATCTAACTTTTGGAATAATAATGCCAGCAGAAAGATATGTGATTCTGCTACTATTGGATTATTCCCTGGGACATTAATCTTCCCATTTACATCCCCTTGATAAAAAGACACAGACATTTCAGAAAATTCTGTCAGCATTTTCTTATGAGTAAGCTGTGTAGGTGTCCTTCCTATATAGATAATATCAAGACAGCAATGCTTAACATACTTAAAGATTTTGTTATCGTTAACTGCACCATGGATTCTATTATTACTTCAAGAAAATTGTGTCATAATTAAATGTCAATGAAGGCAACATTCTTTGCTTAATTAATCCAACAGTTAATACATGGAGACACTCAGATTGGAGCATTGCCATTTGCATCAATTTATATACCAATATTTTCATGATTATAAAACTGTCTTTATACTTAAAGTGAAACTTTTTTTGTTTGTTTTCACTGGGGGAAAAGTGATTTGTGCACAGATTATAAGAAAACAAGCTTTCCATAATATAACAAATGAAAGAAAGGCCCTACATGAATTATGTAAAGCACCTGACTTAATTATAAAACCAGCAGAAAAAGGAGGGGCCATAGTCCTACTGGACAAAACTTTCTATCTGAATAAGATGCTCTATTAAGGGATGATAAAACATATAAGTACATTACTAAAAGTGAATTGACCAAGATAAAAACCTCTATTAAAAGCATACTTATGAGTCTGCATAGGAATAATTTGATTACAACAGAATTACTTGAATTTCTGAATGTGGAACATCCAGTTATACCAGTTTTCAATGGACTTCCTAAAGTACATAAACATCCAACAGATCCTCCAATGCAAGGGATAGTGGCTGGAGTAGGATGGGCCACAGAACCAGGCTCCATTTATATTGAACAACAACTAAAGAGGCTTCTACAAAAAGCATCAGCTGTGCTCAAAGATACTGAGCATTTCCTAACCACTTTGAGCCAATATTTAAGACAAGAAAGGACTAATAGTAAATATATCATGGTTACAATGGATGTGCAAAGTCTGTTGGCAAGAGTATGGGGTGGCCATGGGCACCCCATGTGCCAATAGTTACGCAAATGTAGTTATGGCAGAGTGGGAAGAAAGACACATTATTCATAATAATCCATTGTCTGAATATGTGAAAATTTACAAGCGTTTTGCAGATGACTTATTCATTTTTGGGAGGTATAGTTCTACAGCTGCAATCCCTTCATGAATATATGGAAAGTACAACCAACTTTCTGAGTTTCACCAAAAAATACTCAGATCAGAAAATGGATTTCTTGGATGTAGCTAGTAATGGATGAAGATGGAGTTATTAATACACGAATGTATAAAAGGGATTGTTAGAAGAACAACTACCTCACAAGAAGTAGTATGCATCCAGATTATATCTATAAGAACATTTTAAAAGGTCAATTCCTGAGATGTTCAAGATTATATACTAAGGAGGAAAACTTCACAATAGCAAGTAGAGGAATGGCACAGTGTTTTAATAAAAGGGGATATCGGAGGAAAGAAAGAGAAGAAGCTAAGCGATTTGTGCAAATTAATCGTGGACAGCAGGCAAAACCATATTTATACAGAAAGGAAGGGTTACAGGTGAAAACTGAGACAAGGAAACAAAGGAAGGAAAATTGGCAGCAGAGATTTGCTTTGACTTACACGAGGGACACGAGATATATTTGTGAAATCATTAGGAAGAACTGTAACATTTTTTTAGTGGATGAAGAGGTGAAGAAAATAGTTGGAAACAAGCCACAGTTTACTTATAAGAACAGTTGAACTTTGAAGTAGATTTTATACCATAAGCCAATGATGCCAAGGGGGGGGGGCGATATCCAATAGAATCGGTACATATGCTTGTAGACGTTGCAGCAATTGCAGATATATTCCTAAAGTTCAAGAGTTTATACATCCAGTCTCTGGAATATGTTATGCCTCAAAATTTTATGCAGACTGTACAACTAGGAACGTTGTATATTTAGCAACTTGTGATCTATGTGACGAATTTTATGAGGGCAAGACAACCAGACAGTTTAAAGAGAGGATGTCGAAACATATAAATGACATTTATCTAGGTGACTTGAAGAATCCATTAGCGAAACATGTAAAGGAGAATACTGGTTACAAGTTTTGTTTTAGAGTTTTACACGTTGTTTTAGATAATCTTAGAAGTGGAGATCTGAATAACAGAATTGAATTAACTGAAATCTGATGGACTGGAATGATGCAAGCATATAGATTTCCTGGACTGAACTCTAATTATCCACTGAAGCTGGCCCTTAAGGGGCATTAACTTAGAAGACAATATTGATTGACTTGTGTGCGGTCTATAGGTGTTTAGGCTTGATTTTAATTATTCATTGAAGCCAGACCCTGGGGGTGTCGGCTTAGGAGATGCTTTTGATTGGCTATTTGTCCTTTAAAAACTGAAGTCATCATTATGAGACTTAGATCTGAAGAAGGGTTATTTCCTGGACCCAAAAGCGCTCATTTTTTTATATGCATTATTGGCGTTGTTTTATTAAAGTTTCACTGAAGTTTATCTAATCATTTACATCTGTTTGTGCCTTAGACATTCCCAGCTGTGGTGACAACTCTGAAATATTTCATAGTATATATATATATATATATATATATATATGTGTGTGTATGTATATATATATTTAGGAGGAACAGCAGCAGCAGTCGGATTGGGTGACAGCACCTTTTATTGCTGTGTCACAGTTTGCAAATGTCACAATGTGCAACTGTGGTTACCCAGTCATCAATATTGTCAGTGTAAATAATGTCAGGACATGTCAGCATTTGCAGTAAAGAAGCAACTTTAATGACAAATCAAATGGCAGAAAAGCAAGAAAGATGTTAACAGCTTTATCACTGATCATGATCATGCTAGCAACAGACAACCAGATTCTAAGCATTATGGGATACATGGTTTCTTAAAGAAACAGAACTATTTTATATATCCACAGTGCATACAGAATGAAGCTTCATACATTTTGTATAATCACATCTCCTCCCACTAAGAATACAGACAACTCTCTGTAGAGGTATGACTATGATTATAAAGCACAAATGAAGACTATGCTTAATATTTTTGTATGCTATTGTTCCTAATTAGTTATTAATGGTACCACTTACACTGATCCTTTTGACTTAGTCAACCTGCAAGCAGACAGGTTCAGGGCAAACTTCACCCCCCCTGTCCCCCACCAAAGGCCCATTTGATATCCCAGATACTTGACCTGCGCCTCACATCTCCATAGATCAAGTGTTAAAGGTCCTATCCAAGGCAAAGAACACAGCTTCCATGTGACCTGATAGTATCCCAGGCTGTATTCTCCAACATCTCCAGCAAGAACTAGCCTCGCCATTGAGCACCCTATTCAGCCATAGCCTAAGTACAGGCTTCATTCCAGCAGAGTGAAGAACTGCCATTGTTATCCCTTTGCACAAAGGTGGTGCCGCTACTGACCCTGGAAACTATCAACCCATTAGCCTGACAAGTCTGATCTGTAAGGCCATAGAGTGTATTATTATGGACCTCATAAACAAGGACATAGGCAATCTTCAAGCACTTGACCCCACCCAGTTCGGATTTGTCAAGGGCAGATCTTGCCTGTTGAACCTGGATGACTTTTTTGAGACTGTCACCAAGGCACTGGATGAGGGAAAGTCTGTACATACAGCTTACCTTGACTTGGCCAAAGGCTTTGACACAATCCCCCATTCAGGCATCATAAGAAAGCTAACAAAACTTGGCGTAAATCCCTATCTCATTAGGTGGGTGGCAAACTGGCTCACTGATAGGACCCACAAGGTCAAAATAGGTGCCACTACCTCTGACAGCAGACCTGTCACTAGTGGTGTCCCCCAGGGATCTGTCCTGGGACCCCTATTGTTTGGCATTTACTTCTCAGAGGTCCAAGCAAAGTCAAAAGGCCTGTAGCAGGTTAAGTTTGTGGACGACTGTAAGTTGGGTGCTGTCATTGACTCTCCAAATGATGTTAACATACTTCAAGAGGGTCTCACAGCAACAAATGACTGGTGCCAAAGTCATGGCCTTAAGTTAAATGCAAAAAAATGTATTATCCTACCATTTGGCAAAAACACAGCCCCTACTGATTACCATATTAGCGGCAACCGCCTAAGCACACAACCTGTTGTGAGAGACATGGGTGCACAAGTTGACAACAGTCTCACATTTGACAATCATGTAGCGACATTGGTCAGAAAAGTCTTTTACTTGGTTCATCTCATAAGTAAAGGGATTGAATTCAGAAAAAAGGAGGTTATTACCTCTCTGTACTCCTCCCTCATTAGTCCAGTAATTGAGTACAATGCCCCGTTTGGTGTTTACCTCTCCAAACACCTGCACCAACTGGAAAGGCCACAGAAATACCTCACAAAGAGAATCCATGGCCTCCAATACATGTCCTATGTGGACAGGTTAAAATCACTATCACTCTACTCTGTATTATACATATTGCTCAGATGTGATCTGTGTCTCACCTACAAGGCAATCTCAGAAGCCTGCTCTACTAGAGATACTCCATATCCGTAAGTCTAACTCCTTGCATAGTACCCGATTGAAAGGCTTAAATCTAATATGCCACATTAACGAAACCTGCTGGAGAGACAGGTTTGTCTCTCAAAGGCTACCCTGTCTCTGGAATAGACTCCCTATACATGTCAAACAAAGAATGTCACTGACCCTCTTCAAGCATGATGAGTGGATGGGCAACTACAAATTTGTCCCAGGGATTCCACCTGTGTCCCTCACTGACAGGGGCAACAGGTGCTGACTTGAGGTTTCTCTTTTGGGGATAAACTCTTGGATAGGCTTGTAAGGACCCCAGAGCCATTAGCAAAGTAATCTCCTATGATCTTATGATCCTATGCTGTTTACTGCATAAGTCCTCTAAATGCTTGACAAATGCTAGACAAGGAAGTAGTCACAAAATTGCAGCAAATTATGTAGATATTACTTTTGCAGTAATGCACTAATACAATTTAGAAGAGGAAAAATGTCTGTCCATAATATCTGACTGAAATCTAAATATATTACTGGCATGTGAACTACACAGACGTTTAAGCTGTATGAAGGGAATTTAAACCTGTGGAAAGAAAGTGGTTAGGTAAACAATTAATATGAATAAATTTTGTCCAGCATCTATTTGCAGAACAGTCCGAGCAGAATTAGTTATAGCCACCCTTGGATCAGCCACAGACTGTTGGAACATATTGTAGATTCAGAACATCCTTCCTTGTATTGGTTAGTAAGTTATGGTAGAACATTCTAAAAAACAGGAACACTCTGGCTAAGTGCCTTATTATCCTTGGTTCAAACACCTAGGAACAACTCTCAGGAACTCGGCATTCACTTTGAGACCATTCTGGTATTGCTCGTATGTTTCTCCATTTGGATCTAATTATGGTGTCATCTTTTTTTTATACCATGTACGACCTCAGTTCAACAGGTTTTTTTTCCAGCAATACCAGCTGTCTCTCTCTTTTTCTCTCTTTCTCTCCCCTCTTCTAACTTAAGTGGTTGGTCTGACTGAAGAACAAGTAGTGGTTGGGTGGAATATCGTATGTCATAAAATCTCTTGTCAGAGGCTTTGGCTGTCTGATCATTTTGTATTAATAATTCATAAGGTATAGGCTTAGATTCTAGTTTGGAATCCAGCATGGGCATATCAGTCCTTATTTGTTTTCCAAGCAATATCTGAGACAGACCTACTCCTGTGGCACTCTGTCGAGTAGCTCGGTCTGATGTGAAAGGATTTGGTTGTCTCAAGAGCATTTCACCAGTTTCAGCTGCCCTCTCAGCAGCTTAGTTTGATTCAAGACAATGAAGACTGTATGTGGTATGAATTAACCATCCTCATTAAACTGCTGGAATTCAGTTGGCACAAATTGCATACCATTAGCTATAACTCGTTCAGTGGGTATTCCATATCTTGCAAACATAGTCCTGGAATTTGCTATGATTTGTTTGCTAGTTGTGGTTGCTATGTGTGATTTATCAATGTCTCAAGAGTAATATGCCACTAATACTAAGTAGCTTTTGCCTTTAAATCCATACAAGTCAGCATCTGTTATCTGCCATGGACATAGTTTAAAAGGAGTAAGTAATAGCTCTTTTCTCTGAGATAGTTTATGGATAATGCAGAATAGATACTGTGATACAAGCTTAGCATTTTTCATATTAATGTTAGGCCACCGTATGGACATACTGTCCCTTTCATGGTATTTTGTAAGGCCTTGGTTCTCTTCATATATTTGCTTTAACATATCAACACATTATTACAAAGGTACAATCCTGAGTTGGTACAGTAGCAAACCATCATGTTTGAGCATCTGCATTCTAAAGATGTAATATCTACTCATTAGATGTTTGCATACCTCTCAACTTATTTGCTGGATAAAGCCAAAAAACAATAATAATAATAATGGAGGGACAGGGGGTCAAAATCAGGAACAATTTTTAAATTCTAATTCACTTAAAAAGGTTAACAGAACAACAGTTTTGCACCAACGTGAATTTTCTGAATAATAAAAAATGTGAAAGTCTTAATTTTTGGCATTACTGACTGACTGCAGTCCTTGTTGATTTACCAGAAAATCAGAATTTTTACCAGCTCAGGGCAAAAACACAAGGCAAAATCAGGAACATTTTGCTAAATTCTGTGCAGTTGAAAGCCTAATTCCAGTAGTTAGACCACTCATCCCTGATATATTTGATGATTTATTGTAACTCATTTCCATTTTTAATCACTTATTTTAAATTTTCATAGTCACTGGTTGAGTTGTCATAATGCTTTGCGCATAGACAGCAACATCTTCAATATATGACTATGTCTAGTTATGTACTGTATTTCTGGATAACATTTCAGCTATAATTAATTGCTTTCCAGGCATGTAAAACTATCTGGCTTTGAAATGTCTCAGTTTCATAAACATCATTTATCATCTGGCTTGGACTTTATCCAAATCGTAAGAAGTAATTAGTTGAACCAACAGTTTGCGTCATTCTAGAGTTGAAAACTTGATAACCCCAGTAGATATCAGGAGAACTTTTCAAAAGCTCACACACTTGCAAGGAACTCTTTCTCAATCAAAGACTATCCCTATTCAGCATTGCTTAGCATCCTTGCATAATCTGTTTAGAGTAACGCAGCACCAAAACCATAGTTACAAGCATTAGAGCTCACTATTGTTGGTTTAGTTTTATCATACCGTGTGAGCACTGAAACAGTTGTTAGCATTTCTTTTGCTCTGTTGATGGCTTAGGTTTGAACATCTCCCCATGACCAGGGTTATTTTTTTCTTTAGTATGTCTGTCAGTGGACATAGCATGTTAGAGAGTTCTGGTACAAACTGAAGTGCATCATTCCTAAGGCCTGACATAGTTCAGTTACACAGATTGCACTCTTTAACTCTGCTATTGTGCTGACCTTGTATGCATCTGGTTTGATTCCACTAGCACTTACACTGTGATTGCAATATTACATTGCAAACTTTCTAAAATAGCATTTTATTTTCAGTTTCAGACTTGAATTACTAATGTTTGGAAGCTGTGCTTCCAGTCTTGAATCGTGTGCCCCTGTATTATGACCGAACAATAGCACATCATTTATCACAGCACCATCACCAACTTCATGCCCTTTTAACAGATTACTTGTATAATCCTGAGATATTTCTGCTGCTGATGTTACACCAGATGGCAGTATCTTAAAGCCAAACTTATATGAAGTAATGCAGGTTGTTAATTTTTGGATAGCTTTCTTTAGGGGCATTTGCAAAAACCTGTTTAAAGTGTTTAATATGAAGAAACTTTGGCATTAGCTGGTTTTGGTGCAATGTTTTGTAAGTTATGAAAAAAAAAAACTTGCATGATTGCATCATTTTGCTTTTTCAGGTCAAGAAATATTTGTACATTGCCATTCTTTTTAATGTCTCGGACCATGGATGCAGTCTGTTCAGCTCAGGAAAATTCTTTTTAAACACTTTTCTCAGTTTTATTTTCAGTAGTCATTTTTAAATTAACTTTGATTTACAAATGTTAGCAAAATATCCCATCTTTGCATTTCTTTTTTGAACACTTGTAGGTTACACCTTCTGTCATGTGCAGCATGCTGCACAAATGTTCATTGAACTTCCTTATTGTGATGTTTTATTAATTTGTGATTTTATTTCTTGATGGAGGTTTGTTTTCAATATACAGTGGATATAAAAAGTGTACAAACCCCTGTTAAAGTGCCAGTTTTTTGTGATATAAAAATGAGACCACAATAAATCATTTCAAAACTTTTCCAACCTTTAATGTGATCTATAACCTGTACAATTCAATTGAAAAACAAACAAATATGTTAGGGGAAAAATACAAAAAATAAAAAACGTACAATAAGCTGGATGTATAAGTGTGCACACCCTTAGGTTCATAGGGGTGTACTAGGCTAATGGCCTTGGGGCCTTTACAAGCCTAGCCCATAGAAGTGCCCTGGCATTGTGCCGCCCATCGTTAGTTCCCAGTGCCTCTATCAAGTAGAGACACTGGAGTGATCCCTGGGGTGAACTTTCTATTTCCCATCCACTCATCAAGATTTCTCTTGAAGAGGGCTAGTGAGGGCTTAAACTAATACTTTGTTGAAACACCTTTTGATTTAATTACAGCATTCAGTCTTCTTGGATAGGAGTTTATCAGCATGGCACATCTTGACTTGCCAATATTTGCCCATTCTTCTTTGCAAAAGCACTCCAAATCTGTCAGATTGTGAGGGCATCTCTTGTGCACAACCCTCTTCAGGTCACCCCACAGATGTTCTATTGCATTTAGGTCTGAGCTCTGGCTGGGCTATTCCAAAACTTTAATTTTCTTCTGGTGAAGCCATTCTTTTGTTGATTTGGATGTATGCTTGGGGTCATTGTCATTTTGAAAGGTGAAATTCCTCTTCATCTTCAGCTTTCTAGCAGACGCCTGAAGGTTTTGGGCCAAAAGTTACTGGTATTTGGAACTGTTCATAATTCCCTCCACCTTGACTAAAGCTCCAGTTCCAGCTGAAGAAAAGCAACCCCAAAGCATGATACTGCCACCATCATGCTTCACCATGGGGATAGTATTCTTTTGGTGATGCTAAGTGTTGTTTTTTTGCCAAATGTACCTTTTGGAATTGTGGCCAAAAAGTTCAACCTTGGTATCGTCAGACCATAACACATTTTCCCACATGCTTTTGGGAGACTTGATGTATTGTCTTGCACATTTTAGCCAGGCCTGGGTGTTTTTCTGTGTAAGAAAAGTCTTCCATCTTGCAACCCTACCCCATAGTCCAGACATATGGAGAATATGGGAGATTGTTGTCACGTGTAGCACACAATCAGTACTTGCCAGAAATTCCTGCAGCTCCTTCAGTGTTGCTGTAGGTCTCTTGGCAGCCTCCCTGATCAGTTTTCATCTTGTATTTTCATCAATTTTGGAGGGACATCCAGTTCTTTGTAACGTCACTGTTGTCCCATATTTTCTCCACTTTTTGATAACTGTCTTCACTGTGTTCCATGGTATAGCCAATGCTGGGAAATGTTTTTGTACCCTTGTCCTGACTATTACCTTTCAATAATGAGATCCCTTTGATGCTTTGTAAGCTCTCTGTGAACCATGACTTTTGCTGTAGCAGGCAACTGAGTAAATGTCAGGAAAATCCTACTAGGACAGCTGAACTTTATTTGGTGTTAATCAGAGTCTCTTTAATTGATGGCAGGTGTGTACCCAAGAAGACTGAATGCTGCAAATAAATCCAAAGGTGCTTCAACAAAGTATTAGTTTAAGGGCATGCACACATGTGCAACCAGCTTATTGTAAATTTTGAATTTGTATTGAATGCTGCAATTAAATCAAAAGGTGCTTCAACAGAGTATTAGTTTAAGGGCGTGCACACTTGTGCAACCAGCTTATTGTACGTTTTTTATTTCTTATATTTTCCCCCAACAGATTTGTTTGTTTTTCAATTGAATTGTACAGGTTATATGTCACATTAAAGGTGGGAAGAGTTTTGAAATGATTTATTGTGGTCTCATTTTTTTATATCACAAAAACCTGGCATTTTAACAGGGGTGTGTACACTTTTTATATCCACTGTATTTATATATATCTAAATATGTCAGCATTAGTTCATTTGTCAGTAAGTGCTTAAGCAAGTCAAATAGCTTTTCTTGCTCTGCTCTCTGTAATTTCTTTAATAGCAATCTTACTTATTTTATGTTCAAAATTAACTTTGAAAGAAATGCCAAGATGACTGTACTCTGAAAAGTAGGTTGAGCTCTCCCAGTCTGAAAAGAAAACATAAGTAACATAAGTAATGGAAGCTGACAATCTGGTAAAATTCAGTTGCTGGTTAGTCACTATACTTCCAGGATGATAGCAAAGAAGAAGTCTGTAGAATGTAAAACAAAATAAAACAGAAATGGAGAAGCTGCAAAAAAAAAAAAAAAACAGTTTATGTGCAGGAGATGGTTTACAGTAATTTAGAGTAAAAATACATCAAATGCATTGAGAGATGTTGATGATCAGTGAGAAACTAGACAAATACATAAAGTCAAATGACAAAAGGCTGGACAGAATAAAAGAAGCTCTGAGCAGCTATTCTATTTAGGGGAGCTGACCAAACTACTGAAATAAGAGGCTGAAATTAAGGAAAGACTGTCTGAATATGAGTCTTTTCAAGAACAGTTTAAAAAAGTAGTAGCATTAGAAGACTTCATGCAAAAAAACCTGAGATTTTCTTATATACCAGTAAAACTGGAAAGAATAAGCAAACAGACTGGTATTCTTGTTACATCTAGTATTCCACACATAATTTATTAATTGAAAGGGCACATTGTGTGCATGCTCCAAATTTGGTCAAAGAAACAAGCCAAGACCTGTAGTAGTAAAGATGCAGTCATACCAGCAGAAAGAGTTGTTCCTAAAAAGCTATGGCAGAAAGGAAACACAATAACAATGCACTGAAATGTTTGTGGAAAATAAGTATTCACAGTATACCAGGCAAAAGAGAAGCAAGTTTATTCCCCCAGTCAAATGATATTGAGAGGCAATTGTGAGATTCAAGTTGTAATAGCCATCTATTTTCAGAATATTTTTTTCTTAAAGGATGAAAGAAATTTTGAATGCAGAACAGGATGTGGAGGAAATAAAAAAGTTTACCCAGCAAAGAGTTGGCCAGCAAGCTGAAGAAGACTTTACTTTTCATTCCTCTAACAATGGGAGAGCCCACAGAGAGAAATTGGCAGTAAAACCATTTCTACTGCTCCAAAGGAAAATGATTGAGTGGCAGAAAAAGGCCCAAGATTGACAAGAAAGGTCAAAGGTTCCTTGGACTTGAACCAAAGACTGGTATTGGATGGATGAGATGACAAAGTGAAATACCAGCAATAATGTGAAAGTAGAAATTAACAGGAAGAATTGTAAAGTGTCATTTCTATAATATGTGGCTTGGAAGTGAGAACTCTCTTCTGCAAGAAGTAGTAAACAAATAGATGTTTGTGGAGTGTGTAAAATGTGTGAGAGGAAATTAAAGCATAATTCCCACTCTGACATTAATATTTAGGATAATGGAGGGATAGAAGATTTAGCTACTAAAAAATAACTTTTTACTTACATGTGTATAACAATTATTTTGAAGTAAATTGTATGCTACTTTGTAAAACAGTTCTGTACAGTATGCAGAGGTATTTTAAATGTGAGGTGGGGAGAGTCTTATCAGTGACAGCTATTTATGGCAGTGATGTTAAACCAAGAAAGCACTTTTTCTTGACTGCAACCAGATAAAGGCTGGGATATAAGCAGTCAAATGTTAATTTCTTGGACTACTGTGGAGAGGTTGTGGAAATGCACAGAACATATGTGTGTATTAAATAATGGCAGATTCCCCTGGTTTTATACAGGTGGAAGTGTAGAATAATGTTCCTAGTTTGTGTTGCAGACAATAAGAGAATGTTTTCTTAATTTTTCAAGAAAACAAACTAGAAAATCACAAGCATGTAAAAATATAGTTTTTCAGCATTTGAGAAGAATTACTTCATTCATTTGTAAAACTATTAACTGTTTGTATCTCTACCAGCAAAGCTCTGCTTCTTGAGTAGCTTGTGACAGTACTTCTGCAGGTGCAGGTAATTAATCAGGGAATGACTGAAACATGAACTATGAGACTTTTTTATGAAAAACACTATAATTAGTACTCAAAGGGGAACTGGCAGACAGTTTAGTGAAAATAAAAGAAGTCTGACACATTGAAGGGAATATTTTTTTGCAAACAGATGTGTTCCTAACAGCTTTTAGCACTTCAGCATCCAATACAACAGTGCAAAGTCTAGTTAAATCATGTATTTGTAACCAGTGCAATTTTTTTCTTTAAGTGTTTTATTGGTTTGCTATACAAAGTTACAATAATATAAGACATCAAGCAATTTCAACTTAGGTTTACAATGTACAATAGCCAAGTGTCGATAATATCGACTATTTAAAAAAAATCACAAATAATACAATAAGAAACATCAAATATTTTACAGTGATGCATAAGACCAAGCTCAAATTCCATTAGGCAATTACCTTAAGTGTATGGTATTAAATGGGAAGAGTTTACTTCATCCATTTTCATATTTTTTAAGCCATGGATTACATGTGGTCCTCTAAGAAGATCTCAGTTTTTAGTTTCAATTTCTTTGTTCATTACCTCTTCCATAAGTTGCAAAAAGTCTTGGAATAGAGGAGACACACCTTTCTTTCAGTTGCTGGTCATGAATTTCCATGCAATGACTAGAATAGTCCATAGTACATAGTATTTATCACTCTTAATATTTGAGGGTATTGGAACATTAAATAGAGCTAAATACCATGTAAGAAAACATTTGTCTTACCACAGAGCTTGCAAAAATAATGAATTTTCTCCCCAGAACTGTTTAATCATACACCATCAAAAAGTACCTCTTTGCAATTAGCTGTTAATTCTGTGTTACTTCTCCAACAAATGTTTTTGTTTTCTTTCTTAATTCTAGCTCTGTTAACAGGAGTAAAAATGTATGATGTATACATTTATAGGCATAGACCCTCAAAATGTGGACCGAAGCTGTTTTTCTAATTGAAAATAGTTTTTTTTTTAAATCCTTACCAGAAATTTTATTTACCTCCTCTATTGTTTTAATAGATAATCTGACATAAACATTGGATTCTTTCTTTTATCTTGATTTGTCATTTTAAATAAGTCAAGTGCATTTCCTCTAATACTTTGTATCAAAACCCAGTAATTTGATTCTATGGAGAATATGTTTTCAAGATTTGCAAAAAAAAAAAAAAAATCATTTATGAACCTTAGAAGCAGTTCTTCCAAAAGTCCTTTATTAATACAAAAAAGGAAATAAAACTGAAAGACATTTTTGTTTCCTTTTCACATAACACTCTTAAAGTTGTTTTTGTTTAAATATTGTTGACATAAGAGGAAGAAGATGGGGAATGTATATTATGTTGCAAACAATTTACCAACCACATTTTGTTATTTATAATGTTATATTACTTTATGGGCATTTCCAGTTAGCCTCATAATTATTATCTAGAATGGATTATTACTTTAATGGAGGATGCCAGTGTTATTCTATGATCTTATATGATGATTATATGCCAGCTTTCGTTTTTCATAATTCCATAAGAACCTCAAGAACAGTTGTTTAAAATTTTCAGTTACATCACATTTGAGGGGTTGGCAGTTTTGATTATTTATAGGATCTTGGGAAGCAGTTTCATTTCAGAGGTGTAAATTAGCTTATTCCATGCTTTGGTTATCTGGGACAAGTCCTCTAGTATTTTATTAAATTTCGAACTCTTGTCTCTTCCCCAGACTTAGATATAATTACACTAAGATACTTGATTTCATTAGATTCTTTGCCATAAACAGAATCTGTAAGTGTAGAGGAATTTTGATTCCTGTTCAAAATTATTATGTTTTTATTGTTAAAATGTAGACCAGAAAATTTCTCAAAATCCTGGATAATTGTATATACTTCTTTTACTTATGGATTTATGTCTGTTATAGTTAATGTGATACCATCTGCAATAAAAAAAAAATTAGACTCATAACCTTCCCCCACAACAATCCTGAAATATATGGGTTTTATTTTATTGCCAATGCAATCATTTCTATAGCCAGTGCAAATAGAATAGGACAGAGGGGGACATCCTTGTTTAGTACCATTCCTAATTTCTATGAATTAATACAGAAAAGGTCATAATTTAACATATGCTTTATTATCATAATATATATTTTCCAACAAAGAAATAAAATCCTTAAGAAAGACATAAAGCTTTCATAATTTAAATAGGTAATCCCATCTAACTGTGTTAAATGCTTTTCCTACATCAAGACTTATAAAGGCAGACTCCTTTTATTAGTGGCTATTATGTCTAGTAATGTTAAGATCCTTTTGATATTGTCTTGAGTCCATCTCTTTTTAATAAATTCAGTTTGGACATGGTTTACTAGTTTGGTAATAAAGACTTTCATTTTGTTGGTTAAAAATTGACACAAAGTCACCTCTTCTTAAGATTAAAAATCAGTAAAGTGAGAGTATGCAAGTTTTTTTTTCACACTGGTAGGGAAATAAGATATAGAACAAGAATGGATGGTGTTGGCACAAAAAAGGAACACTGACTCCAATATGTGATCTAAACATAAGTAAACCTAAGTTTAGAATAAGTAAAACTTGTAGGTATAGCTGCTTGTTTGTGGCATTTTCACCCTACATGGAGGGGTAGCAACCCCTTTTAGAAAGTGTATACAGTTTTTTTATGTTTGATATGAGTTAAAGGGGGTTGGAGGTTAAAAGTGAAAAATGTACATTTTTTTTGTTTATTGAGTGTTTTTATTCAAGCAAAAAAAAGTCTGAGAAAATATGAAGTGTTCAAACAGGGATGAAAAGCCAAAACTGTATATAGTCAGCCTCTGAGACAATGCATGCAGCTAAGTTGTGGCTTGAAAACATATATGTGAATATGATAGCTTCTTGATAGCTTTATCACATTTTTCATATGTTGTCAATGGCATTGTTGGTGTGGGCAAAAAGCAAAGAATAATGAATTATAATAAGAAGAGTATGCTACAAATAGCACTGGTACAGCAGACAGCAACAAAGGCCCTTAAAAGATAGGACCATCCATCTAAAAATCAGAACATCTAATTAGCATAAAAATTGAATGCCAAATAGCACGTAACTCTTCTTGGTTCTAGTAGGAATGTGGGATACTACTCCAAAATGCATGTTTAAAAAACAGAGTCACAAAAAAGGAAAATAAAAGTCTGTTATCAAGCAGACAGTGTAAAATCTATAGACTTTAGCTGTATTACAAAATTCTACCACACCTTATCATTTATTTTTGCTTCAGAAAAATAGAGTTATAAGATTGTGTCCCCTTTCTCTAAGTCATTCTTGCTACTAGTGTGTTGATCATGTTGTGTGGGTTTTCAGTGTACAAGACAATTTCAAAATCACATATGATTGAGGGGATTCAGTAAATTGTGTGAAGGGGTAAATCAAGCCTGAAGATAGGGGCATACCTTCAAAAGTAGGAACATCCTTAATATGGCCTGAAAAGAGGAACTTTTCTTCTAAATAAGGACAGTTAAGAGGGATGATGGAAGTGAACATGTACATTTGGTGAAGAAATGATTTAAGAATGGATATTCATCACAGTATCAGGGACAAAGGAATAGGTTTTGATTGCAAGAGGAGAAGAAAGATAATACTGGTAGTTGCTTAAATGGCATGCATTTGTACTCTAACTAAAACTACTATTAAGGAATTTAAAAGAATTATGAGAGAGGTAATTAGCTTTCAGCAAGGAATCTTATTCATTGATGGGGACTGGAACCTGATCTGTAATAGTGAGGTTGTTTCTAGGGGAACTATAAGAGAAAATGTAACAAAAGAGGGTTGATTTCTGAAGAAATACATGAAAATGTTTGGATTGGAAGATGTGAACTTCCTACCAGGAACCCAGGCATAATTTACATATTATTCACCAAGATAAAATAACTGGGTTATACTGGATAGAAATATTTTGCAGGAGCATGGGACTGAAAGTTTGAAATCCCTAGATGGAGAGATATAAAGTAAAATGAGACACTGGCACTTTCCTACTTACTTGTTTAACAGAAAGGGATTTAAGCAGTGGGTAATGGAAATGATTTAAGAATTATTAGAGAATATACAAATTTGTCAAGAAGGAACAGCTAGGGATAACATGAAAATGGAATTAAAAAAGTAAAAATAAGAGAGCAAGACATATGAGAGAGAAGTAATAGGAATTATATAGAGGGGTTATCAAAGGTTAAAATACTGCAAACAAAGGGGAATAGAACAAGACAAGGAACAAATGCTGAGTGCTAAAAGGAAAATAAGGGAGTATTTGGACAATATGCATGAGTTTGGAAAGATTGCTGTTAAACAAGCATTTTGAAAAACAACTCCAGGACACAAAAAATATTAGTACAATGATACAGGCAATGAAAAAATATATATAAAAAAAGAAAATGCTGTGGCCAAACACAGGGAGCCTGACAAGAAGAGTAATCAGAGATCCTTCAGAGGTAATGGAGATGTTTCAGAAATTCTATGAAGAGCTATATAAAGTAGAGAGTTGGGGAAACCAGAGAAAAGACATAAATGGAAAAGTTTATGGAAGACTTAACTATGCCAAGGTTAGGGGATGAGGCACAAGAATTAATAGCTATAATAGGAGGGGATGAGATAAAAATTGTGATATGTAATCAATCAACAGGGAAGTGGCCAGGAAGAGATTGCATTCCTGTGGATGTTTGGACGTTAGGAAGGAAGAAGATGATAAAGATCTGGAAGGTTTTATTTAACAATATTTTAAAAGGATGGATGTTACCAGCATCTTGGAAGAAATCAGTGATGGCTGTTCTACCCAAAGAGGATAAAGACCCTTCAGACTCAGCTTTGTATAGACAATTTTGTATACACATACAGATTTTATCTTGCTTCAGAAACATAACCATACCATTTAGCCAGTCAGAAAGTTCAGTCTCTTACCTAATCATACACATGCATTGCATGTAGTTAAACTTTTTAGTCTTACTCTTCAGAGCTACTGGAAACTTCTTTGAAGCATGCACTATTGGTAACACTATAGGAGCTAATAAATATGATGAACATCTACCAAACATCACAGACCAGTAAATATATATCTACACACTTTAAGCAAGTCATCACTCTGCACTTTTCTGACCTGATTCATAATATAAATGTGGTTTCATGATGCGCATTCCTTTCACTATAACATTCATCTGTCAAAGCAATGTTTTCTGGTCAGAGAAAAAAATATATAATTTACTGGGATATAGTTCAGGGGATAAGACCACGAATGGAGATCCAACAGACCATACTGGTAAGGACAGAATGTCTTCTATAAGGAGCATCCATGTTAGTTCCAGTAACAGCACTAGTTGATTTGTAACATCTGCATGTGCAATCTCACTATAGCAATTGCCATAACTGTGACAGCCACTGACCTTAGCAACTACAAGAAGTGCTAAAGAGAAATGAAATAATACCGAGTTAGGCATAACTGTAAGAAACTAATGCCTCCATCTAACTGAAGCTTCCATTTCCAATATCTGAAACTGCATTTTGAATATTTTGTTTTTATATTCATATGATAAACCTTTCTGACCCATCAGTTTGCATAATAACCTGAATATGCAACTGTTTATATGTCAATGGCTTCAGTTTACTTTCTTTCTGTTTCACTGCTTTGAACACTTGAATAAACATTATACTATCCTCTATCTAGTCTAAGCACCACAATTTGATTATTAATTTTGGCCTTCTGTTCAAAGATTTTCAATGATTGTCTGGTTGCATGTACATTTTTGCCCTATTCATGCACAGAAGTATCTCTGGGCACACTCCCAATGCATATTATGATCACAAAGATTAATTTTCATGATTTTTGTACTATATAAAGTCTTTCTTTAGTTTCTTTGTGTTCTTGATTAATTGCAGGACATAGCTTTGCTTATAACCATATCACAAACAGAATTTGCCAACAAAATGTTTTTCAGGCTGTTAATGTTTTCTGTAACGTGTATGACTCATTTAATTCTGTTTTTCATGTTTCCATTGTCTCTATCTCACTGCTAACTTTGCAGTTCCAGCTCTTCTCTTTTAAGCAAGACAGGGTATTCTCACTTGTTCTGCATGCTTCTCTGTATTTGGTTCTAAATCTGAGTCTTTCAACAATCTGCCTCTTGTCTGTTAAGTTCTGATGCATATAATTCTATACTGATAGATCATGTAACACTTCAAATTCTCAAACTTTGGATCTTTTTTTATTTCAATAACATAAGCATTTTTAGACTTTCTGTGAGCTTCTGCCCTCATGGTGAACAAATGACAGACTTTTATATATGGCAGAGTTTTCCTCAGCTCACAGTAGCTTTGAAATTTTTGTCTCATCACAAAGATTCTCTCTTTTTCCCTATCATTACTCAAACATAGTTTAAACTTTCAGGGTTTTTTCTCTGGCAATATGTAAATGTAGCAGACTGTACTTTTTCAGGCTTTTTTTGGTATCCCACTCACCCTCAGGAGTAAATTGAATTCCTTGATCAACAATGTCTAATTCTCAAACATGTTATCTTAAAGACGGAGAGAGAGAATTCTTAGTAACTGTAGCGGTACCATACATTAAACAAAACAAAAGTACTTATTTTCAATTACTTCTGACACTATGAACCTTTAGTGAACAATGCGTTTTACATTCAGACTGTACAGTAATATACAGAAACCAGGCAACATGATATATGGGACTCTATCAGAAGCTACAGTAGATGTAGAAATGCTTTAATAACAAATGGAAACTGGTATAGTTCCTAATAATTGTAAATTATCTTGTGTTACCACCGTATACAAAAAAGGCAAAAAATATATTAATAGTAATTACAGACCCATTAGTTTAACCTCTCTAGCTGGAAAGTATTCTGAAAGATGTTTATTGGGCCTAATAAACAGCTCTGGTTTCAAGTTACCTGTTATGGATGTTGACCGACATGGTTTCACAAAAGAAAGAAAGATCTACTGTGAGTGTTGTTTTTAAGAACAACAGTGGCCCTGGATTTGAGTCTGTCTCCAGGTGTGATCTTTCTGGATTTTGCTAAAGCCTTTGACTGTGCTCTATATTATTCCAGCCAGAAATATTTACTTGACTCTAACATGGTGTTACATTTTTAGATGGATCATGAACTGGATAGTTGTCAACAGCAATGTGTTCAGGTACATAATGCATATTCAGACTATTTTCCTGCAACTTCTGCTGTTTCCCCAAGGGTTGGCTCCTGAACCAATGATGTTCAATCTTGTTTTTTCCATTTTCCCAAGGAATGCTAAATTTTGGGTTCATTGGCACACTGATGTCTGCAAAATTTGTTTTTTATGCAAAATAAGATTGATGCTGAAGATATTAACATGTACTTACATCTGTTTTGTAAGTGGGATCTGGATACTAGACTAAAATGTTGTGCTAATAATTGTAAAATAGTATTTTTCTAACAAAGTTCAAAGATTCCATATTTATTAGATTAATTTACAACTTGAAGAGGTCAAGGCATTTAAGGATCTGGTTACTTTTATTGTTTCAAACCTGCCCTTTAACAATTATGTTAAGGCTATTAGTACTAAAGCTTTAAAATATACAGGTTACTTGCTAGGAAAATTTTCACTGAGACGAGTATTGTATGGTTATACATGCATACATCCAAATATTTTAAGCACAGGCATTAATGCCGTTCTAGCTTGCCAATATACCAAAACACTTGCTCCCATAATAAGTGTCCAGTCTGTTCTTAAAAATATCTAAACTAGTACTTGCTTTAATGTAATTTGGTAGTCTGTTCCATGTATCAGCTACTATCTTAGAGAACTTTACTACACTTCTCGTTCCTATAGAATCTTTTACATAGGGTGTCTGATGATTCTGTCTTACTTTTTGATAACTTCAAACATTCCCAGAGGTAGTTGTCTCTAAATGTCCTATATACCCGAATAAGATATCCCCTTAGATATTTGTAAGAGACACTGTAAAAGTTCAGATATTTTAGTATTTCATAATAACTTAAATTTTAGTATTTCATAATAACTTAAATTTTCACATCCATGTGGTACTCTTTCCAGTTTATTCATGCTTATTTTCTTATAAGTTTCCGTATTGTTATTCCATACTCATGTTTGGGGATAATGTGACTAACAAACAATGACTTCATCATTTCTGATTTCACACTTAATAAATCTTTTTATACAACATATATATATATATATATATATATATATATATATATATATATATCATTAACCAGTTGGTTGATATGATTAGAAAATCTCAAAGCTGGATTTACCCATATACCTAGGTCCATAAATGAGTCTACAGTTTCAATCACTGTGTGCTGTATTAAATATTCACCTTTCAATTTATGTCTCCTAAATCTCATATGCTTAGTTTTTGATGTATTTATCAGCATATTATTCTCCTGCACCCAAATGGTCAATTAAATCAAGTTCTTTTGAAGGCATGCTTTATCTGTTAACTCGTGGAATCAGTTTAAAATCAGTTTACCCAATTTCAGGTCATCTGTATATAGACTGTAGAACACCTCAGATGAAAAATTTAGGTCTGAAAGATACAATCTAAACAAGTAAGGGCCTAGGACAGAGCTCTCTGGGACACCCTAACTGTAACCAAGAATTTTACATGTCCATTTGCTGTATGATACTTGCCATGTTGTATTTGTAAGCCATGTAGCTATCCATCTTATCAAGAGTACATCAGTACCTAGTTGTTCTGATTTATTGATCAGTTTTTTGTGTATGACCCTGTCAAATGCTGAAGTTAAATCTATGTGAATTACATCAGAGCACATTTTTTCATTCATAGCTATTATATTGTTATCGAACTTCATGTTACAGGTTGTAGTAGATCTATTTTCAATATATGCAAAACCTATCCTATTCTGACAATAACTTATCCAATATTACTTTCTCCATTATTTTTCCACAACAAACAATTAGATTTAAGGGTCTATATGACTCTGGGTTTGTCCTATTCCCCTTTCCCTTAAAGACAGGTTTAATAAGCATGTCGCCAATCTTGAGGATTTTCCTCATATTTAGATGACCTAGTAAATAATAGATATAATGGCACTGTAAGTTCTTGCTGAAGTGTTCTCCAGTCATTATTACTAATTATGTCCCCTCGCTGTGCTTTGTTTGGATCCAGTTTGTGCAGTTCTTTTCCAATATAATCTAATTTGATTACAGTATCTGAGGTTACCTGGATCTCACTAGGACAACGTATCACCCCTTTATGTTTTGCTTAAGATTTTGTAAATATATCTATAATCTGTTGTGTCTGAGAATAAATTTTAGAATCTGCACACATTTTATCAATTTGTATGTCTTTACTCCTTCCACATCTTATGTATGTATAAAATGGTTTACGATTATGCTCAATATCTTTATATAAATTTTCTTCAAAAATGTTTTGATCTTGTCTCACGCTATTCTTAATTTGTTTATCTAGCTTGTTTATTTCAGTTTTCAAAGTTGTAGTTTGACCTCTCTTACATTTTTTATATCTTTTGTCTCTCACCTTAATCAGGTATTTTGTTCTTATGGAAATATATCTGACGTTTTATATCTAGATCCTGATGTTAAACATTTTTTTTTATTTTTTGCAATCAAATATTTTTCTTTCAAAACTTTCCACATTCCATCTGCAGTTTTTTCACTGAACACATGACTCCAATTATTTTACATGGTGACTGTTTTGCTTCCATATAACCTGTAATTAATCTTCTGGGCATTGGTTTAGATTTCAGTTTGGCAAAATTATTTAGCAACAAATTAACCTTTATAACCCCATGACAGCTGCACATCAATGGTGGTAAATCTTGACTAGAAGTAACTAATTTCTGTAGGAACACAAACAATTTCTAGTATGTTCAGTTTCCTGGTAGGTTTTTTTACAATCTGAAGAAATTGTTCCTGAACATACATTGTGAACAATTTCCTTACTAATGTTGTTAAATCAATATTATTCCAGTCTGTTTCTGATAAATGTAAGTCCCCAGCCACTATTATTCTTCCCCCCTACGTTTCATACAAGAAATATATGACTTTCTCTAGGTCATCAGTACTTGACTTTAGTAGTCTACACACTCCAACAATTGTTATATGTTTCAGGGTTGTCTTTATTGTCACAGTTACACAGTCTATAGTATTGGTGCTATCATTGAACATGTAATAATCATAGGTCTCATAACTAATTTTAATCTCATAATACCGCTACCTGATTTTTTGTTGACATGTCTGTTACAGTAAATACATTTTTACCCTGACAGAACTGGTTTCCAGTCATTGTTCTTTAACCAAGCTTCACAAAAAATAACATCAATCTTGTGGGAATATAGCAAATTTTCCAACTAAAAAAAAAACTCTTTATTATTAATGATTCTAGTGTTAAGAACCATCAGAGCTGCATCAAATATGGCTATCTGTGAACTGTTACATTTTTCACCTGGCAAAAATCCTGCCTAATACTGCAAACTTTCTGCTGCAGAAAGTTTCTTCCCTAATCTTGACAAACTCATGCCATCCTGTCTGCACACATGTATGCACAAAACTAGGCTTGGATGCAGTTATGGTGTATACAACTTACATCAGACCTGTTATTGAGTATAACAACATATTTTGCACATTTACCTGATCGCAAAACAATTTTAAGGCATTCTGAAGAAATTCACAAAGAGAATTTTATCAAGTAGTGACACAGACTGTGAGAGTAGATGTAAGCACTTAAAGCTGTTTTATTCCCGTTATAGATATATTTGGGGTAAACTGATATTGGCATTCAAAATATTAAACAATCCTGCTTTGCAATTATTGTACAATACAGTTTTTAGCTGTGCAAAGACATACAGGCATTATAATATGAAATTTAGACACAACTGGACAGGAATACATATATTACTGTGCAAAATTACATATTTGTGGAATACTATTCCATTGTGGATTGGACACTCTAGAAGTCTGGAGATTTTTAAAACTAACAGACAAATGGGTATAAAGTTGTTGTACCTGTTTTGAGGAATCAGTGTTCCTTGATTTCTGTGTAGCCTGAACACTGTGGCTAAACTAAAACTTATGAAATTATGAAATATAGACACATAAATCACAAAGCTTTGCACCTTGCACATCCACTGCTGTAATACCGTATTATCTGGAATTTTCTCTCTTTATTGACATTTATAATTTTATCGTTTCTAGCTAGTTCATTCAGCCTACAGTAATATATCTATACGGACTCATCTTCCTTTTGCTGGAAAGTCTTTTAATTTGTATATCTCATATTATACAGTTTTTGTGGGCTCAAAGTGATTATTTATTTTCTCTAGCACATCTTAGAACATGTCCTATTATCCTGATATTGCTTCATATATCCATCCATCCATCCTGAACCTGTTTTTCCCATTTTTGCACATGGGGTCGAGGTGTGTCTTCAGCAGTGACAATCATCTCGAGCCAAGGTTTACACTGTTGCATGGCTAGCCCTGCCATGGTAATTCATCCAAACCACTCATTTGCACGTCATACCTTTATTCTTTAGTCATGTCTAAAAATAATGCCTTTAATCTGTCATCTCCAGGTATGCTTAAGATTGTAGTGACGTTACTGAATCTGACTTCTCAGTCCTTCCACTGTTAGCTTATATTGTGGGTGCCACAGCATTTGCCAAAGGTTGGCATGCTATGGATCTTTACAGGCATCTTTCCCACTGTATATGTGCTTCAGCTTTATACTTTTTTTGCTTTTAGGTTCTCTTTTATATGCCTTATTTTTAGTGTTCCTTGTCTTTATGACAGTTATGAAAAATTGCTGTATAAACAAGCTTAAAGTTTTCTTTTGCAGTCTTTTTCCTTCAGGAAAAATACATGTGAATGCTTAAAATGATAAAACAAAGTACTCATTTTCAATGTCTTTATTTTTTTAATAAAAATAGCCTCCCCTTCACCAGTTTAACACACCGTCATTTATGGGGAGTTGTAAAAGTAAGGAAGCCACGGCATTTAATTTGTTGGAGATTGCAAGACAAAGTCCTCCCACTCTTGGAGGGTCTATATTACAAGATCAAATGCTTAGGTGATCAAACACCTAAACATCGAACTTGTAATATCAAAAGCAAAAAACAGCGAATGGCCGATTTAACGCAGAGAAAGATTTCCCTTGGCCGTTTGCTGGATTTTGCCATTTTGTCTACTGCAGAGCGATCTTGGAGTTGGTATATTTAGTTGGGGGTGGGGGGTATAGCCCTCCCATGTCGGGGGTGTGGGGGTGAAGCCCCCCACTTAGTTTGGGCGTAAAGTTATTTTTTTTCTATGGCCGACTGATGTGTTTTCCTGTGCTGTTCGATGTTTTTGGGTTCAATATTACAAGTTTGATGTTTAGGTGTTCTGTCACCTAAGCATTTGATCATGTAATATAGACGCCTCTTGGACAGCATCTGCAAAATGAATGACAATGTATGCTGAGGTGCAATACAGCAGAGCTGCACATTTTATTACTACAAAATGCTATACAGCAAACTCTCAGTTAGCCAGCACCCATGGGGATTGGTAGATGTTGGATAACTGTAGTTTCTGGTGGCTTGAGAGTTACTATTAAAAATAGGCCTGACTAAAAAAAAACACGAAAACAACCCACCCCCCCAAATATAGAGGCAAGCCCCAACACCCTTGAAATGTTTTATATCATTAACATTTATGTGGTGTGGAATGTCACACCTCTAGCAGCCAAAACACATACTGCATCCCAGAACATTTTCTGAAAAATAAATTTAAAAA